>NC_084613.1:11361300-11448800 GCF_033978795.1 Nerophis ophidion | reverse complement strand
CTTAATAGAAGTACCGAACCCCACCAGTCTCATAATCCCATTCACCGAACCCTTCTATAGTGAAAAATTAAATGTTTTTTTTCTCAAAATCAAGACAAAGTTGTATGTTTGTTTTTTTTACTGGTGCACAAAATGAACCGTGCATGAACATGACCTTGTTCAAAGAACAAAACCAACACAGTGCATGAACTCACAACAAATTACACACCCGGAATCAGATGGAAAATTGGAGGGAAAGTTGTTTGGGGGTATCCATAATACGGCGATAGGGAAAAGTTTTAATTTACACGATGAGTTGGGTGTGTCTTGACCTCCGCCGAACCCCTGAGGCCGACTCACCGAACCCGTAGGGTTCGATCGAACCCAGGTTAAAAACCACTGCTATAGAGCATGGTTTTAAATTAGACAAACAAATCAACGCCAATTTTTTTTCACCTTCGGCTTTCATCAAAGACTAATCAATCAATCAATCAGTCAATGTTTATTTATATAGCCCTAAATCACAAATGTCTCAAAGGACTGTACAAACCATTACGACTACAACATCCTCGGAAGAACCCACATAAGGGCAAGGAAAACTCACACCCAGTGGGGGCAGGGAGAATTCACACCCAGTGGGACGCCAGTGACAAAACAGTGACTAAACCTTTTTTTATCTTTTAAACAATTTAAACAGGTTAACAGGTCTGGACTGCTGTAATAAGTCCAAATGCACTGTCACACTTAGTCCAGGACTCTGCATCACAACTTTTTAGCACATCTAACCGATTCTCGATTCTCTGCAATAGCTTCCTGTTCGCTTTAGAATTGATTTTAAAATGTTTGTTTTTGTTAGATGACCAATGACTGCCGCAGCATCTCACCCACCACAACCGACTTAAAATACTCCGCAGCCATTCTTGCACTCCCCTCCAACAGTCAATCCATCCTGGACTATCTGCGCCTAGAAATTCTGTCCAACTCGTGGGGCCTAAAAACGAGGCTAGATGACCAATGACTGCCGCAGCAACTCACCCACCACAACCGACTTAAAATACTCAGCCATTCTTGCAATCCTCTCCAACAGTCAATCCATCCTGGACTATCTGCGCCTAGAAATTCTGTCCAACTTGTGGGGGGCTAGATGACCAATGACTGCCGCAGCAACTCACCCACCACAACCGACTTAAAATACTCCGCAGCCATTCTTGCACTCCCCTCCAACAGTCAATCCATCCTGGACTATCATAACACAGTCAAACATTTCACACAGTCATGCACAGCCAGTTATCTGGAAATCAATGTCAATAAAACCCCAGCTCACCATAAATGCACAAACAGTTAAAACATTTTGTGCAACCTGGGAGTAACCTTGGACAATAAGCTCACCTGTGATCAGCACACCACGGACACTCAAGCAAGAAGTCAACAAAAACCGTCAGCCATCCGTAAACTTAAAGGACTATACGTTCCACCTCACCTCCTGTTATTACTGTACCAAAGCATTGTTCAACCTATCCTTCAGTACTGTTCCGCATGGTTCTTCACTATGCTTTCTGTAACCAACCGGACAAAACTCACTTACGAACACAGCAGCTAAAATCATCGGGCTACCCACACCCAACATCTCAGATCTAAACCACGGTCCATCATTCAACTGGCAGACACAGTAATCCAGGATATCACTCAACCACTACACCAATACATCGTCCAACAGGTACAGGACTATCAAATTCCGGAGGGCAAAGCATTATCCCTGCAGCTTTATCCGGCCTAAACAGCAGGCGAGGCCGACATGTCTGACAAGACTGTAAATGATGTATTTTTGCTATTTTTTTGTCCGTGATGTGTAATGTTTTGTGTTTGAAATCACGGTCAGAGAAAATGAATTTCCCCACGGTGACCAATGAATCTAAATCTTAAGACTAGGGCAGACAGGGCCTTCTCTGTTGTTGGCCCTAAACTTTGGAATGTTCTGCCCCCTCATGTCAGAACGGCTCCCGCTTTTGAATGTTTTAAGTCTCGTCTTAAAGGGGAACATTATCTCCACACCTATGTAAGCGTCAATATATACCTTGATGGTGCAGAAAAAAGACCATATATTTTTTTAACCGATTTCCGAACTCTAAATGGGTGAATTTTGGCGAATTAAACGCCTTTCAGTTTATCGCGCTGGAGGCGATGACGTCAGAATGTGACGTCGCCGAGGTAACACACCCGCCATTTTCATTTTCTACACATTACAAACACCGGGTCTCAGCTCTGTTATTTTCCGTTTTTTTGACTATTTTTTGGAACCTTGGAGACATCATGCCTCGTCGGTGTGTTGTCGGAGGGTGTAACAACACTAACAGGGAGGGATTCAAGTTGCACCACTGGCCCGAAGATGAGAAAGTGTCTGCCGCCAGACCCCCATTGAATGTGCCAGAGTGTCTGCACATTTGACCGGCGATGCTAAGGCTGACATGGCACAGAGATGTATGGATAACCTGCAGATGCATTTGCAACCATAAAGTCAACGAAATGACAAAGGTGAGTTTTGTTGATGTTGACTGCCAGCTAATCGATGCTAACATGCTACGCTAATCGATGCTAACATGCTATTTACTGGCGGTGCTAAAGCAGACATGGAACAGAGATGTATGGATAACCTGCAGATGCATTTGCAACTATATTACGTTTCCTTCCACCCACATTTAATGGGAAAAAAACACTTACCAATCGACGGATTTAAGTTCCTCCAGTGTCAAAAGATGCGAAAGTCCTGATCGTTTGGTCCGCACATTTTACCGGCGATGCTAACGCAGCTATTCGGCCACGCTATGGCTATGAATAGCGTCAATAGCTATTTGCTCAATAGCTTCAGTTTCTTCTTCAATACTTTCATACTCCAACCATCTGTTTCAATACATGCGTAATCTGTTGAATCGCTTAAGTCGCTGAAATCCGAGTTTGAATCCGAGCTAATGTCTCTATATCTTGCTGTGGTATTCCCATTGTTTGTTTACATTGGCAGCACTGTGTGACGTCGCAGGGAAATGGACAGTGGTTTCGAAGATAGTGAAAATAAGGCACTTTAGAACTTTATTTAGGGATATTCCGAGACGGGTAAAATTTTGAAAAAAAACTCAAAAAACACAACAAGCGACTGGGAACTGATTTTTATTGTTTTTAACGCTTTTGAAATTGTGATAATGTTCCCCTTTAAAAGCCCACTTTGAATCTCTGGCTTTTAAATCGGTGTGAGTCTTGTGGTCCTCGGTGTCTTCTATTGTTTCATTCTATTTGATTGATGTCTCTTATCATTTTATTACATTATTATTATTTGTTTGTTTATTGTCTAACTTGTTTCATTTTAAATGCTTGTAATTGGATTACTTTTATTGCTTATTTTTTATGTGCCGCACTCTGGAGACAGTTTTGTTGTTAATGGTGCAGTATAAAAGAAGGGATTGGATTGGACAATGTTTCAGTGTTGGGATTGTATTGGTCAGGTGATGGTTTTCTCCACAAATACCGCTGAGAAATAACACCAGAAAGTTCAATCTACCATCAGACCAGAGTATCTTATTTCTCGAAGTCTGGGAGTCCTTCATGTGTTTTTTTTCGGGGCAAACTCTATGTGGGTTTTCATGTCTTGAGGAGCCAGATGAGGTGGTTCGGGCATCTGGTCAGGATGCCACCTAAACGTCTTCCTAGGGAGGAAGTTTAAGGCACGTCCGATCGGTAAGAAGCCATGGGGAAGACCCAGGACAATGTCTGGAAGACTATCTCTCCCGGCTGGCCTGGGAACGCCTCGGGATCCCCTGAGAGGAGCTGGATGAAGTGGCTGGGGAGAGGGAAGTCTGGGCTTCCCTGCTTAGGCTGCTGCCCTTGCAACCCGACCTCGGATAAGCGGAAGAAGATGGATGGATGGATGGACCAGAAATGTGCTTCGCTACAATTCTGTCTGAGCTCCTTGTGGCAGTTCCGTCGACCTCATGATTCTCCTTTGCGTTGACATGCACTGTGAGCTCTAGGGTCTTGGATAGACAGGTGTGTGCCTTTCCTAATCAAGTCCAATCAGTTTAATCAAACAAAGCTGGAATCCAATGAAGGAGCAGAACCGTTGCGAGGAGGATCCGAAGAAATGGACAGCATGTGAGTTAAATATGAGCGTCAAAGCCAAGGGTCTGAATACTTACAACCCTGTGATATTTCAGGTTTTCGTTTCTAATAAATTTGCAAAAATGTCGACATTTCTGTGTTTTTGTACGATATTTCACGGGCTATAAGGCGCACTTAAAATCCTTTTTTTCCCTCAAAAATCCACAGTGCGCCTAATGTAAGGAATAATGTTGGTTGAGCATACCCACCCCAAGGCTATTTTATTTGGTACATGGTGTACCAAATAGCTCGGTTGGTAGAGCGGCCATGCCAGCAACTAGAGAGTTGCAGGTTCGATTCCTGCTTCCGCCATCCTAGTCACTGCCGTTGTGTCCTTGGGCAAGACACTTTACCCACCTGCTCCCAGTGCCCACCCACACTGGTTTAAATGTAAAAATTAGATATTGGGTTTCACTATGTAAAGCGCTTTGAGTCACTAGAGAAAAAGTGCTATATAAATATAATTCACTTCACTTAATGATAAGTGTAGATGGCAGTCAAACATAAGAGATACGTGTAGGCTCTCAAGTAAACAACACCAACATTTTAAATGTCCCATTGAAAAAATAGAACATTACACACGGCGCTAAAAAATCTATCAAGATGTTTTACTAGACTTTGGTAAGCTATGAAGCCGCACCGCTTGAAGGACTGTCGGCGCATTAAACATAGCAGTATTATTATGGTGTGTGTATAAGGTAAGACATTATCTGGGGTTTTGTTTTGCAATATTATACCAAAGCAACTTTTCTTACCTTCTGGTACCTGCTGATCTGTATTTGGGATCTGCATAAGTCCTGAAAAACGCGCCTTTGTACAAACCCTGTTTCCATATGAGTTGGGAAATTGTGTTAGATGTAAATCTAAACGGAATACAATGATTTGCAAATCATTTTCAACCCATATTCAGTTGAATATGCTACAAAGACAACATATTTGATGTTCAAACTGATAAACCTTTTTTTTTTTTTTGCAAATAATCATTAACTTTAGAATTTGATGTCAGCAAAACGTGACAAAGAAGTTGGGAAAGGTGGCAATAAATACTGATAAAGTTGAGGAATGCTCATCAAACACTTATTTGTAAATTTCCCCAAGGTGTGCAGGCTAGTTGGGAACAGGTGGGTGCCATGATTGGGTATAAAAACAGCTTCCCAAAAAATGCTCAGTCTTTCACAAGAAAGGATGGGGTGAGGTACACCCCTTTGTCCACAACTGCGTGAGCAAATAGTCAAACAGTTTAAGAACAACGTTTCTCAAAGTGAAATTGCAAGAAATTTAAGAATTTCAACATCTACGGCCCATAATATCATCAACAGTTTCAGAGAATCTGGAGAAATCACTCCACGTAAGCGGCATGGCCGGAAACCAATATTGAATGACCGTGACCTTCGATCCCTCAGACGGCACTGTATCAAAAACTGAAATCAATCTCTAAAGGTTATCACCACATGGGCTCAGGAACACTTCATAAAACCACTGTCACTAAATACAGTTTGTCGCTAACATCTGTAAGTGCAACTTAAAGCTCTACTATCCAAAGCGATAGCCATTTATCAACAACATCCAGAAACGCCGCCGGCTTCTCTGGGCCCGAGATCATCTAAGATGGACTGATGCAAAGTGGAAAAGTGTTCTGTGATCTGACGAGTCCACATTTAAAATTGTTTTTGGAAATATTCGACATCGTGTCATCCGGACCAAAGGGGAAGCGAACCATCCAGACTATTCAAAAGCCAGCATCTGTGATGGTATGGGGGTGCATTAGTCCCCAAGGCATGGGTAACTTACACATCTGTGAAGGCACCATTAATGCTGAAAGGTACATACAGGTTTTGGAAAAACAAATGCTGCCATCTAAGCGCCCGTCTTTTTGTGCACGCCCCTGCTTATTTCAGCAAGACAATGCCAAGCCACATTCAGGACGTGTTACAACAGCGTGGCTTCATAAAAAAAAAGAGTGCGGGTACTTTCCTGGCCTGCCTGCAGTCCAGACCCGTCTACCATCGAAAATGTGTGGCGCATTATGAAGCGAAAATACGACAGCGGAGACCCCGGACTGTTGAACGACTGAAGCTCTACATAAAACAAGAATTGGAAAGAATTCCACTTTTAAAGCTTCAACAATTAGTTTCCTCAGTTCCCAAACGTTTATTTGGTGTTGTTAAAAGAAAAGGTGATGTAACACAGTGGTGAACATGCCCTTTACCAACTACTTTGGCACATGTTGCAGCCATGAAATTCTAAGTTTATTATTATTTGCAAAAAATAAAAAATAAAGTTTATGAATTTGAACATCAAATATCTTGTTTTTGTAGCATATTCAACTGAATATGGGTTGAAAAGGATTTGCAAATCATTGTATACCGTTTATGTTTACATCTAACACAATTTCCCAACTCATATGGAAACGGGGTTTGTATATGAAAAAAATAACCACTGCGACACGGTGGTTGAAAAACACTGGACTAGACAACGTAATTTAGCTTACATAGCAAATAAAGTCAATATCTGATTTTAAGTGTTGTACACTAATCAGCAAATAACCGGGGTTGCTTCCTAGGCCTTCAAACGCTCTCCTAATTGAAACTGAAAACAAATTACTTGTGTTTGATATTCCAAAGTTATTGTATAAACAAACCAACCCGAGCGGACGGAGGCCGTAATAAAGTTACCTCATGGCTTCCCGCTCTCGTATCCATTCCTCCACCACAGCTTGAGCGTCATCATCTCTGTGCACCTGAGTGTTGGCATGACAATGTGGTCAAAGTCAGCCCCGAACGCTTTCCGAGGCGCGCCCGCTGACCTGCATCTGCTCGATGAGGCCGGTCAGCGCCTGCATCCAGCTTATCATGTGCGCGTACTGCTCCGTGTTGATGATCTTGATCTCCTTCCTCAGCTCGGGGATGATGGCGCCTGTCCTCCAGCCGTGCCTCAGGGTCAAATCCTGATGAAGAACGAGAATGGTTGTATTATGGGTCTATCGGTACTAAGAGGAGAACGATGTATATGCACTGTATTGTAGCTCGCTTTGTTGTCCACACTATTGCCAAGCACATCATAAATAAATGCGCATGTTTATTAGCGCTGTTTCACTCACAACTCCCACAGCAAATCTTCTTGTTTACATTCTTGCTCCCACCACTGACCAATAAGAGAGCGATGGAGAAGCAAAACCGTTAGTTATGTAAATGTTGCGACTTTGATTTACATAAACACTTTTTCCGCTACAGTCAGTTTTGTTTATTGTCACCAGGGGGCTTATCTGCACGTGTCTGGGGATTGCTATGATATGCTGTCGTCCTATATTTTTCATTGATTTCTCTCTGTGTTTTTTTAATTTATTTGGATTTCTATATACCGTATTTTTCAGACTATAAGTCACAGTTTTTTTCATAGTTTGGCCGGGGGTGCGACTTATACTCAGGAGCGACCTATGTGTGAAATTATTAACATATTTCCATTTAATATCAAATAATATTATTTAGCTCATTCACGTAAGAGACTAGACGTATAAGATTTCATGGGATTTATCGATTAGGAGTGACAGATTGTTTGATAAACGTATAGCATGTTCTATATGTTATAGTTATTTGCATGACTCTTACCATAATATGTTACGTTAACATAGCAGGCACCTTCTCAGTTGGTTATTTATGAGTCATATAATGTACACTATTCTTTATTTATTTTAAATTGCCTTTCAAATGTCTATTTTTAGTGTTGGGTTTTATCAAAAAAATTTCCCCCAAAAATGTGACTTATACCGTATATGTTTTTTTCCTTCTTTATTATGCATTTTTGGTAGGTGTGACTTATACTCCGGAGCGACTTATACTCCGAAAAATACGGTATTGTTTTAATTGCTTTTACCCTTTAAAATCGTTTTTAAATCATATTTATTTTTATTTTGTGTTTATATTGGTTTTATTTTTTATTCAGTCATAAGGATATGTCTGAATGTAAGGATAATAATTGAATATTGTTTATAATATTGTTGTGCAGCACTTTGGAAACATTTATGTTGTTTAAATGTGCCATACAAATAAAGTGGATTGTTTATATATATTATAATTTATTATATATATACATATATATATATATATATATATACATACATAAACATATATATATACATACATATATACATATAAAAGTATATATACACACACACAGACATAATGTATATATATATGCATATATCATCATGTACATGTACATATAGATGTACATAACTTAAAACATTGTTAAAAAAATTACTTCCCTCTATCAAAATGTAAATATAGAGATAAAGACATGATGAAATGACAAAAAGCTGACAAGTTTGTATTAATGAAAAAAAATGCTTTTTATATATCCATCCATTTTTCTACCGCTTATTCCCTTTGGGATCGAGGGGGGCGCTGGTGCCTATCTCAGCTACAATTGGGCGGAAGGCGGGGTACACCATACATATATATATGTATATATATATATATATATATATATATATATATATATACACATATATCAAATTGTTAAAAAATAGACTTATTACTATCAAAATGTAAAAATAGAGATAAAGGCATCATGAAGTTTATTTTAATAATTAAAAGTTATATATATATATATATATATATATACATATATATAAATACATATATACATATATATATAACTTTTTTATATACCTATATATATATATATATAACTTTTTTTTTTCATTATTAATATAAACTTGTCATCTTTTTGTCATTTCATGATGCCTTTATCTTTATTTTTACATTTTGATAAGAGGGAAGTCATTTTTTCTTTTTACAATTTTTTAAGTTATGTACATTTATACGTAGATGTAGATGCTGTATCGGGACGGATCCATTAAGAGTTTGAGCAGAAATATGTATTATAGGCATCATACTAATCCCCTCAAATCCCCCTAAAAACGGATTAACTGGCTGGAATATAAAGACAATATAACATACATCCTTAAACGTGGATGCAAAAGTGCAATATATTCTTATATATTGTTATCTGTACTGTAAAGTTCAAATTTGAATGACAATAAAAGGAAGTCTCAGTCTAAGTCTCTTACTATAAACAATTACACATTAACAAAATGATATGTCACATGAAGTAATACCTTTTGGACATGGAAAAAAAATGCATTAAAACATGGGGTTTACTTTTTGATGATAAAAAAACACAAAAAGCAGTTTGGCTAATGAGGATGAAGTCTAAATAAACAAGCTTTGTTCTTGTCTTGGTTCAGTACGACAGTTTGGCCAACAAAAATAAAGCGGAGTGACATCTCGCACATCGAATACACAATCTTCACAGCCTGCGTTCAGTGCGGTGGGATGAAAAAACATTTGAGCTCGTATTGATGTTATTTGAACACTGACACAGTTTACAGTTAAATAAAGGACAAGTGAGCATCCCAGTCCACAAAGGAAAAACTTTCTAAGCAAGTTGTGACAACGTTACAGACACATCGCCTGCTGCAAAACATTAAAGAGTTTTCTCCTTCTCTGTGTACTTTTAATCCGACTCTTTTTATTGACATTTTCAAATACACAGAAAAAAGTGCAAGTCGAAACAATACAATTTTAATGTCACTAAATTCTTCACACTCTTTCCCTCAAAACCCAAACCACCCACCCCACTCAGGTCAAACTAACAAGGGACATACGGCACAAACCTACAACAAGTAAGACAACAGAAACAGACACATTCACACACACACACACACCCGTACAAGGCCAGAGACTGACAAAAGCTGGAAAGACAGAGAAAGGGACGAAAAACAAAATAATAATAATAATTAAAGCTGCAAGCAGCGATGGACGGGACCGCTTTGGCTGCTGCCCCCGCGACCCAAGCCTGGGTAAGCGTTAGCTAGCCGGCAGCCATCTTAACAAATATTTCACACGAGAGCGAAGCACAACTGATGTTAATATTATTAAAATATTGTGTCACTGGCGCGTTTATGCCATTTATAAGATTACATACTGGGAGCGGTAGGAAAAAAAAAAACGTAAAAAATTGTCTAGCTCTCTGTGTGAGCGCACAGCAGCCATCTTAGGAATGTTTTTCAGCGCAACGGTTCTTTGAAGGCTAATAAAATCAAAACTGGACCATTCATTGTCTTAAACGTAGCATAAAAAGTGCATATGGCCTTAAAACGCCACAACAGTCAGGCACCATATGTAAGTGTCCAAAATAAAGAATGTTTGACGGTTGTTTTTACGATATCCAGGCAAACGACAACTTTAAAATAAATATTGGCATAACTACGGCACCTGGCAGCCATCTTGGTATAGACGATCACAGCCCCTCCCCCGTGTATGTTGGTGCGTGCGCAACAGCAGCAGACAGTAGGGGGAAAAAAGAAAAAAAAACTCTCCCTTACTGTGTCTGCGCACTGCGGCCCTCTTTGAAATGGTTTTCCAGCACAGCGGTTCTTTGAAGGCTGATAAAATCAAAACCGTAGCAGTGATTAAAACTATTTCATCAACTTTAATCAGAAGGGTTCAATATCTCTTCTCTTGCTTATTTGAAGCCGAAGCGACAAACAGACAGAGGAGATAATGTTAGAAAAAAAGCAAGACATTTGTAGCCAACTTTTATATTGAAGGGGGAATTGCAAACTTCCTGTTGATTTTAGCTGGGAGGTAAGAGTGTATGAAATACAGGTCTAACTGAGACCTAAGTAGTGTTTTTTGTTTCATGTTTCTACGACAGTTTTGTCTGTTTTCTTCCTAAGGGGCGCTAGAGCGCAATTTTGAGTTTTGGGTTTTAGTTTTTTGATTAGATCGCAATGTTCGCCAGTCCTGATGTGTGTGTCGAGTTTGGTGAGTTTTGAAGCATTCTAAGGGGGTTAAATTACAGCTCAGAGGGGCAAAAATGAATTTTTTTAGGAAACTTTTGTTTTGAAGGGATTTTTGCCAACTTCTTGTTGATTTTTGCTGAAAAATGTAAGTGTATGAAATGTAGGTCCGAGTCAGACCTACAAAGAAGTTTTTTTTCATGTCTCTACGACATTCCTAACGGAAGTTACAAGCAGTTTTGTCTGTGTTGTTTCCTAAGGGGCGCTAGAGCACAATTTTGAGTTTTGGGTTGTTTTTTTTTTTGATTAGATCGCAATGTTCGCCAGTCCTGATGTGTGTCAAATTTGGTGAGTTTTGAAGCATGTTAAGGGGGTCAAATTAAAGCTCAAAGATGCGGCGGTATAATAAAGAACAATAATAAAACCTTAGAAATTCAACAGGGTCCTCTGTCCCAAAGGGACATTCCGTCCCTAAATATTCTGCTCTGTATACTTTTAGTGTAGGGACACTGACTGCTTCTTTGCTATCACTTTTACGATCATATTTGTACATATCGTATGTGCTGGTGTTGTTCTATTGTTGTTGTTATTATTGTTGTGTTTGCTGTTGTTGTTTTTGTCTCTCTGTCTAATCCCCCTCTTATCCCCACAATTCCCCCCTCTGCCTTCCTTTTTTTCTCTTTCTATCCCCTCCTGCTCCAGCCCGGCTGCACCAAATGATGATATAAATACATTTAATTGAGTTAAATTCAAATAAGGCAACAAGAGAAGTATCCTACACTTCTCTTTTGTCCGATATGGGCATCTACATCAACTATATGATTTGCCTGAGAAGCTGGACAGGACAAAAAATAAAAAAATAAAAAAATTGTGTGGTGACAAGTGTCTCCAATATTGTCCACACGTGTCTCCATCTAAAAACAGCAGTGTGCTCTTAAACGCACGAGGGAAAATAACGTTTAACCAAGCGCTTGGCTCCGTTTACTCCGAGGGGAAATCTCCCGAGCAAAGTCTGTGTCGTTAGTCCGCCATGACTATCAAGCCAAACGCCTGACTTCGTGTTGATGAAAATACATTAATAAATGACAGTTTTTCGGTAATTAAAAAATTAGACGGTATTACTAACCGTCTGGAATTTTATCGCAAATTATCATAATACCGTTTACTGTTGCCGTCCTCGTCCATTAACAAGTAAAAAGTCAAGGGCGGTCACGACATGTTGTTGCCGCAGACGGCTGGTCCATTTTTTTTAGGGCGGTCGCGCCTTCTGCCGATGTTAAATTCGAGGGACGGCGTGGTGAAGTTGGGAGAGTGGCCCTGCCAGAAATCCGAGGGTTGCTGGTTCAATCCCCACCTTCTACCATCCTAGCCACGTCCGTTGTGTCCTTGAGCAAGACACTTCACCCTCGCTCCTGATGGGTCCTGGTTAGCGCCTTGCATGGCAGCTCCCGCCATCAATGTGTGAATGGGTGAATGTGGAAATAGCGTCAAAGCGCTTTGAGTTCCTTAAAAAGATAGAAAAGCGCTATACAAGTACAACCCATTCACTCTGTAGTTAGAATCCCAGCATGGTTCAAAGGTGAAAAAAAACCGACTGATAAATCTCTGCAACAAAAACAGGTTGGACTGGGATATTTTTTTTTTTGCATTACTCTGGGAAGTTGGTGAAGGAACTTACAGTAATGACCTCCGCGACTGTGCATTCCGTGTAAAAAAAATAAATAAATAAAAAAAACATGTGGGGCAAAAAAGTATTTAGTCAGTCACCGATTGTGCAAGTTCTCCCTTTTAAAATAATGACAGAGGTCTGTAATTTTCATCATAGGTACACTTCAACTGTGAGAGACAGAATGTGAAAAAAAAATTCAGGAATTCTAAAGACTTTATTTGTAAATTATGGTGGAAAATAAGTATTTGGTCAACCATTCAAAGCTCTCACTGATGAAAGGAGGTTTTGGCTCAAAATCTCACGATACATGGCCCCATTCATTCTTTCCTTAACACGGATCAATCGTCCTGTCCCCTTAGCAGAAAAACAGCCCCAAAGCATGATGTTTCCACCCCCATGCTTCACAGTAGGTATGGTGTTCTTGGGATGCAACTCAGTATTCTTCTTCCTCCAAACACGACGAGTTGAGTTTATACCAAAATGGATACATGGATGATACAGCAGAGGATTGGGAGAATGTCATGTGGTCAGATGAAACCAAAATAGAACTTTTTGGTATAAACTCAACTCGTCGTGTTTGGAGGAAGAAGGATACTGAGTTGCATCCCGAGAACACCATACCTACTGTGAAACATGGGGGTGGAAACATCATGCTTTGGGGCTGTTTTTCTGCTAAGGGGACAGGACGATTGATCCGTGTTAAGGAAAGAATGAATGAGGCCATGTATCGTGAGATTTTGAGCCAAAACCTCCTTCCATCAGTGAGAGCTTTGAATGGTTGACCAAATACTTATTTTCCACCATAATTTACAATAAAACTCTTTAAAATTCCTACAATGTGATTTCCTGGATTTTTTTTTTCACATTCTGTCTCTCACAGTTGAAGTGTACCTATGATGAAAATCACAGACGTCTGTCATCATTTTAAGTGGGAGAACTTGCACAATCGGTGCAACTTCTGCCCCACTGTAGCACTCAACCAGACGCCCACGATGGTCTGTCTTGCTAATAAATAAACCAGACGACAGGTCTGACAGCTGGCTGCCGGCCACCAGGCGAGGCGTCGTGCCAGAGATGATAACTTTGCCTTTGCATTAACATCACTTACCGCTGATCAAGACGCCGGTTCGCATATTAATGACGTTGTTGTAATGATGGCCACTTTAGGCTCAAAAGATGGCTGCTGGCCACTTGCCAGGCTGAAGATTTAAATACACGGCAATGACAATAATGGCTGTAAAATGCGCGTGTGTACAGATTTGCTTCTTATAAGCCTGGGGATTGTCATTAAAGCGGCGGTAAATGACATGTGCACACTGTATATATTCCAGGGTTACGCTCGTTAAAAGTAGCTGACGTCCAAACCAATTCAACACGACTTTGCTGGTGTTCCTATTCTCTCTAATAACACTCCACGAGGTATTCGCTTATGAAATAATGTTGCAAAATAACAAATAGGAGGTCGAGACTACAGCAGATGTCATGACAATCCGCAGATATTGCGCATGTATGCCGCGGTTATCACCTGGTATGGTTTTCACTTCACAGTTGTGCCTAAACAGGGTTGATAAGTGGAATTTCTTGCATTATCAATGGAGTTGGGAACTTCGGTTGTGTTGTGAATGAGAACAAGAACAAGAAAGTTTGATCATATGATGCCTATACACTGCAAAAACTGAAATCTAAACAGGATTATCGTATTTTTCGGATTATAAATCGCTCCGGAGTATACGTCACACCGGCCGAAAATGCATAATAAAGAAGGAAAAAACATATATAAGTCGCACTGGAGTATAAGTCGCATTTTTGGGGGAAATTTATTTGATAAAACCCAACACCATGAATAGACATTTGAAAGGCAATTTAAAATGAATAAAGAATAGTGAACAACAGGCTGAATAAGTGTACGTTATATGAGGCATAAATAACCAACTGAGAAGGTGCCTGGTATGTTAACGTAACATATTATGGTAAGAGTCATTCCAATAACTATAACATATAGAACATGCTATACCTTTACCAAACAAACAATCTGTCACTCCTAATCGATAAATCCCATGAAATCTTCTTCTTCGATATCGCTTCAAAACAACTCTGCCAACTCCAAAGATGTGACTTTAAGGTTTTACTACTTATGTATAAAATACTACACACGGTCTAGCTCCATCCGATCTTGCCGATTGAATTGCACCACATGTCCTGGCAAGAAATCTGCGTTCAAAAAACTCCGGCTTGTTAGTGATTCCTAGAGTTGGGTATCGAGTATCAATTAACTGGGACTAACTTTCCGATTCTCCCGGAATTGTTCAAAAGTTTAAATTTCGATTCCTAGTTTCGATACCCAGTCCGCCGACCGGAAAAAAATAATAAGTCCGCCGACCCGTAAGAAGAAGCCGCTGAACACCAACGAAGAAGCGCCCACCGCCTATGTAGGCGAGCGAGTCAGTCAAGCATGGATAGCGGGCGTCGACGGTCGAAAGTGTACTTTATTTTACTAAAAAAAAAAAAAAATATCGGCGAAATGTAACACGTGCGACAGGACTGTGTCGTGCTTAAGAGGGTACACGTCGAACATGATGAAGCACTTCCGAGTTCATGGAGTACAAATAAATGCGTGTCCCGTCTTCGACAGGAGACACTATCTGTCCAGAACGCTCACGCATCCTGCCTGAGAAAGCGGATATGGTCATTTTCCTAAACAAGAACTGTCTCTGATTTTATACTGTACCTGCTGCTAATCAGGACTGGGTTTTGCAAGTTGTTTCTTATTGTTTATTTGCTTTTCTGCACCAGGTTAGCCCATCAGTGGGAGCACGGTAACATGTTTAAGTACCTGCAGCATCATACACTTGTGTGTGTAAATGTGTTTTCATGAGGTTTTCTGCAGCATCATACGCTTGTGTGTAAATGTGTTTTCATGAGGTTTTCAAAAATAAAGCTCTCTTGATGACAGTGTACCCCTGTGAAAATGTATTTATAACATTTATATTCAAGTTCATAGATTTGATATTTATATTCTAGTTGAAAAGAGCCCTGTGAGGAATTTAAATTAAAGTTCATAAAAAGTTAATAGAATTAAAATTGATGGAAAATGTCAGACTATTTAATTCAGAAAGACTGTAGGTCAGCGAGCTCATTTAAAATATCCAAAACTTTTCTTTGACCCTGCATTTTTTTTTTTTTTTTTTTTAAAGAAAGAATCGGAATCGTCAGGAATCGGAATCGAAACAAAGAATCGGAATTAGAATCGTTCGAATTCAAACGATACCCAACCCTAGTGATTCCCAGAGCCCAAAAAAAGTCTGCGGGCTATAGAGCGTTTTCTATTGGGGCTCCAGTACTATGGAATGCCCTCCCGGTAACAGTTAGAGATGCTACCTCAGTAGAAGCCTTTAAGTCCAATCTTAAAACTCATTTGTATATTGTAGCCTTTATATTGACCCCCTTTTCAGACCAGTAAATAATAATAATCAATAATAAAAAATACCTCCCTCTATCTATGTAAAATATGTGTATATATATACACACATATATATATATACACACATATATGAATGTATATATATATATTAGGGGTGTGGGAAAAACTCGATTCGAATACGAATCGAATAGTTTATGTTGTGCGATTCAGAATCGATTCTCTTTTTTTTTTTAAATCGATTTTTTTTTATTTTATTTTTTTTTATCAATCCTACAAACCACTACACAGCAATATCATAACACTGCAATCCTATTCCAAAACCAAACCTGACCCAGCAAGACTCAGAATTGCAATAAACAGAGCAATTGAGAAGACACAAACACGACACAGAACAAACCAAAAGTAGTGAAACAAAAATGAATATTATAGACAACAGTATCAATATTAGTTATAATTTCAGCATAGCAGTGATTAAAAATCCCTCATTGACATTATCATTAGACATTTATGAAAATTAAAAAAAAGTGTCACAGTGGCTTACACTTGCATCGCATCTCATAAACTTGACAACACACTGTTCAATATTTGCAGGAATATAAAATAAGTCATATTTTTGGTTCGTTTAATAGTTAAAACAAATGTACATTGTTGCAATCAGTTGATAAAACATTGTTCCTTACAATTATAAAAGCTTTTAAAAAAAAAAATCTACTACTCTGCTAGCATGTCAGCAGACTGGGGTAGATCCTGCTGAAATCCTGTGTATTGAATGAATACAGAATCGTTTTGAATCGGAAAAATATCGTTTTTGAATCGAATCGAAAAAAAACGTTATATTATCGAATCGTGACTCCAAGAAGCGATATTGAATCGAATCGTGGGACACCCAAAGATCCACAGCCCTAATATATATATATATATATATATATATATATATATATATATATATATGCATGCTTTGGAGCCCCTGCCTCAAAAGAAAATAGTGTTCGTCTTGCTGCCCTTTTAACTTGCCTCCCTAAAATTTGAGCCCTCATTTACGACAACACTTGCCTTGACCTGTATATGCCTGGGCATATTCAGTATGTGTTCTGGCGTCTTCTCAATGCTATAAGTTACTACATTAAGGAAAATCACGCACGGTTCTAAAAAGTGTTGCAAAGTGTGTTTGAGTGCTGCTTACTGCCAAGTCGCTGTAGATATGATCGCCAAAGTATAGCACTTTGGAGCCACTCCATTCGGTCAGTCTCAGGAACTCATACAGGTTTCCCTTTGGTGATGACAAACACTTTATGTCAATGACCCATTCTGTTGTCCTTTGTCACCTGCTTCCTCCACCAGCACCTGTTTGTATATCTGCCCTTTTTCCAACTTGTGTATTCGGTCCCACAGCAGAGCACCTTTGTCGGTCACCCGCCTGAAAGGCCTGCGACGCACAGAAAGAGTCATTACTCACTTTTAGTAATGAAAGACTCCAAATTTGGGCCAGGGCGTCTACACACAGAGACACACTTACTTTCTCCTGTCATTGAAGAAGCTGGGTTTGTCAGCCTGAACTATAACTACATCAAACAGGTCCCTCCAGTCCCTCCCTACGATGTAGTTCATCCCTCGGTCCCTGAGGAGGACAACTTGTTACTTTTTATGGCTGCATTATACATTTCATGGTTCATCACGATGGGACATGCAAGTGTACGGGGAGGAGATCAATATTGTGGGACTTGTAGTATAAAGAGACTCAAAATTGGCATGCAGTTACAATGTTGCAAAAAAGTATTTAGTCAGCCACCGATTGTGCAAGTGCTCCCACTTAAAATGATGACAGAGGTCTGTAATTTTCATCATAGGTAGACTTCAACTGTGAGGGACAGAATGTGAAAAAAAATCCAGGAATTCACATTGTAGGAATTTTAAAGAATGCATTTGTAAATTATGGTGGAAAATAAGTATTTGGTCAACCATTCAAAGCTCTCACTGATGGAAGGAGGTTTTGGCTCAAAATCTCACGATACATGGCCCCATTCATTCTTTCCTTAACACGGATCAATCGTCCTGTCCCCTTAGCAGAAAAACAGCCCCAAAGCATGATGTTTCCACCCCCATGCTTCACAGTAGGTATGGTATTCTTGGGATGCAACTCCGTATTCTTCTTCCTCCAAACACGACCAGTTGAGTTTATACCAAAAAGTTCTATTTTGGTTTCATTTGACCACATGACATTCTCCCATGTGCTCTCTGGCAAACTTCAGACGTGCCTGGACATGCACTGGCTTAAGCAAGGGGACACGTCTGGCACTCCAGGATTTGATTCCATGTCGGCGTAGTGTGTTACTGATGGTAACCTTTGTTACTTTTGTCCCAGCTCTCTGCAGGTCATTCACCAGGTCCCCCCATGTGGTTCTGGGATTTGTGCTCACCGTTCTCATAATCATTTCAACCTCACGGGATGAGATCTTGCGTGGAGCCCCAGATCGAGGGAGATTATCAGTGGTTTTGTATGTCTTCCATTTTCTGATAATTGCTCCCACAGTTGATTTTTTCACACCAAGCTGCTTGCCTATTGTAGATTCACTCTTCCCAGTCTGGTGCAGGTCTACAATTCTTTTCCTTGTGTCCTTCGACAGCTCTTTGGTCTTGGCCATAGTAGAGTTTGGAGTCTGACTTTTTGAGGCTGTGGACAGGTGTCTTTTATACAAATAACGAGTTCAAACAGGTTCCATTAATACAGGTAACGAGTGGAGGACAGAAGAGCTTCTTAAAGAAGAAGTTACAGGTCTGTGAGAGCCAGAGATCTTACTTGTTTAAAGTGACCAAATACTTATTTTCCACCATAATTTACAAATATATATTTTTTTAATTCTTACAATGTGAATTCCTGGATTTTTTTCACAGTCTGTCTCTCACAGTGGAAGTGTACCTATGATGAAAATTACAGACCTCCGTCATCATTTTAAGTGGGAGAACTTTCACAATCGGTGGCTGACTAAATACATTTTTGCCCCACAGTATATGGACACATGTTGCTGACAGTATGTGCATGACGAGTCTGTCACTCTAACAACTCTGTTGAAAAGCCCACCCAAAAAGTGTTTAAAACCGTGTTTAAAAACAGTGTCACTACACGGGTATGTTTTAGGGCTTTCATGGTGAGTTTACTGACAGATATAAGTAAGAATTTCACACGACTTTATATTAGAAATGGCAACAGTGGAGGATGACTGTCCCATAACAAGAAGATAGAGAAAAAGGTGAAACTTTTCGACTACGACAGTACTTTATTGATTATAGATGATTGTTAATAGTAATGTAATTAATAGATAACTGTTTAATAAATACAGGTTTGGCCAATTGACGTAGTTGTGATTAACTTCTCTGCATGAAAGTTTAAAAGTAGCATATATTAATGCAGTATGAATAAGCATGTTTTAATGTAGACACATAGAATAATCATACTGCTGTGATTACCGTATTTTTCGGATTATAAATCGCTCCGGATAATACGTCGCACCGGCCGAAAATGCATAAAAAAGAAGCAAAGAAACATATATACGTCGCACTGGAGTATAAGTCGCATTTTGGGGGGAAATTTATTTGATAAAATCCGACACTAAGAATAGACATTTGAAAGGCAATTTAAAATAAATAAAGAATAGTGAACAACAGGCTGAATAAGTGTACGTTATATGAGGCATAAATAACCAACTGAGAAGGTGCCTGGTATGTTAACGTAACATATGGTAAGAGTCATTCAAATAACTATAACAAATAGAACATGCTATACCTTTACCAAACAATCTGTCACTCCTAATCGATAAATCCCATGAAATCTTCTTCCTTGATGTCGCTTCTAAACAACTAGACTTTTTTTTTGGCCTTCCTTTTTATTGTCATTCAAATTTTAACTTTACAGCACAGATAAGAACGAAATTTCGTTGCATAAGCTCACGGTAGTGCAGGATAATAAAAAAAAAAGCAATAAACGTGCATATATATTTAAATAAATAATATGTAAATATATACAGTATATAAAATAAATAAATATATATAAATATATGTAAATAAATAAATAGTTAACTGTGTACTCTGCCAAAGGTATGCGCTGCTTCCTCTTGTCGTTTTCTGCTGCATATTTCACTACGTCCAGCTTGTAATCTGCAGTTTTTATAAGTTACCGCCAACGACAAAATGATCCATTTTAATAGCTACGGCAGTACATTGCAAATAGTCAGTGTTCAAAAACAAAAAAGAAAATACAAAAATGAGGGGTATTTTACTTGAACTAAGCAAAAATATCTGCAAATAGAACAAGAAAATTTGGCTTGTCAAGACTTTCCAAAACGAGGTAAATTAGCTAACCACAATGAACCCCAAAATACCTTAAAATAAGTATATTCTCACTAATAACAAGTGCACTTTTCTTGGTAGAAAAAAAGAGACCTTTTTGGTCAATATGTTAAAAAATATTCTTAAATTAAGTAAATGCTAGTGCCATTATCGTAACATAATGATATGCGGTCGGCATCATGATTTTTTTTTTGCCATGCTTGACGTAAGAAATGATTACTTTAAAAAAATAGTTTTATACTTGTGAGTGTTAATGACACAACTTTGCATCAGTTGATATTCTAGTTTTAAGCATGTTTAACTTAATATACTGTAGGTCATAAAATCTCAGCAACAAGACTTGACTTGACTTTATTCATGCTTGCAGTGGAGCCAAGGCCCCACTGAAAAAACAGCTGAACTTTACAATAGATATCAAACAAACAACAATAAAAAATTAAAAGAACAAACAGTATTTTAAAAATTTTGAACATCCTCGGGGCAGCAGCAGCATGGAAACTGTTAGCATTCTGGTATATAACTATATTACTTATTTAATTAGTGTCATTATACAGCTTAATTGCAGCGTGCAGGGTAGAGTTTTTAAGTCTCTTTGTCTTTGTTCTGGGCTCGGGTTCAGCCAGCTTATGTTGGTTCCTCAATGTCCTGGCAGTGCAGCTGCCTCGTGTTGGAGGTAGCAGGTCATGCAAAGGATGTTGCTCATCATGCATATCCCTGACCAGCTTCACTGCAGCCTCCTCTCTCCTGGTCTGGAGTGATGGTAGGGGTTGTGAGATGTTTCCAGCTCTCCTTGTAATGATTTTACAGGCACGTTTCTGGACTCGCTCTAGCTCTGCCTGTTGTTTTTTGGAGCAGCCCACTAAGAGCACTGAGCTATATTCCAGACACGGCCTGATGAGAGTGGTGTAGATGGTAACAAGGTCGTCGGCAGGTAGTCCATGTCTCGCCATGACTGTGAGGTAGTGCAGCCGCTTGGAGGCGGTTTTTATTGCTTTCTCGATGTGCACATCTCCAGTGAGGTTTTGGTCGAGGTGGTAACCCAGGTACTTTGTTGTTTCCACGACAGGGACCTCCTGTCCCCCCAACATCAGTGCAGGAGGTTGTGGTGGATTACGGGCAAAACATATTCGGAGTTCTACTGACTTCTTCCCGTTAAGTATCATTTTTTTATTTGCTGCCCATTCGTCCAGCCTTTGTGCCGCCTGGCACATGGTTGTGTCTGACATGATGCTGGATATAGGGATCGCTCTCGATAGCCCGATGTCGTCTGCATACCCCACATCAAAGGTGTCCTCAAACACAGCATTCCGGGTAGCCATGTAAAGGAGGAAGACATATGGGGAGACAACACCCTCTTGTGGTACCCCAGATGTAACTTCAATCCAGGGGCTATGAACTCCATTTGCCACCACTCTCTGTCTCCTTCCTGAGATGTAACTATGGAGCCAGGCTGTCAGATATGGGCACAGTCCTAAGTCCAATATGTTTTGCATCAAGATGCCATGGTCAATTACATCAAAAGCTTAACATATCTGCCAACAGTACTCTCACCATCGTTGGTTTGGAGTCGGTTTCGGTAAGCCAGGTGTGCATTGCCCTGACTAGAGCCGTTGTTGTACTGTGCTTAGGCAGATATGCATATTGATCTTTGCACACGTCCAGCACGGTTGGCATAAGCTGTAATATCTTACTGAGAGAGATAATTTAGGAGCAAAACCCTTAAAACAAGTAAAACATTCTAACACAAAATCTGCTTAGTGATAATAATTATCTTATCAGATAGAAAATAAGCAAATATCACCCATATTTGAGATATTTAATTTTACTAAGATTTCAGTTATTGCAGTGATATAGCATATAGCAGTTAGCAATACATGACCCACAATGCACTTCTGCCATGACCCTCTCCCACCAAATTCTTATTGGCTGACGTGTGTGTGGCGATTGCTGACATTTTCTTGGTCTCTTCCACGATGAGATAAATAATATATTTTGATATTTTACGGTAATGTGGTAATCATTTCACACATAAGTCGCTCCGGAGTATAAGTCGCACCTCCGGCCAAACTGAGAAAAACTGCGACTTATAGTCAGAAAAATACGGCACATGTCATTTTATGTCTAGTACAGGGGTCGTCAACCTTTAACACTCAAAAAGCCATTTTGACCCATTTCACAAAATAAAGAAAACAATGGGAGCCACAAAACTCTTTTGAATTTTGAAATGAAATAAAACTGCATACAGTTTTTTTTTGCTTTGTGCTTTGTATAAACCAGGGGTCTCAGACACGCGGCCCGAACCTTAATATGAAAATTTTATGTTGGTGCAGCTTGCGAGTTTTATATAGGTGACGCTTAACAGCATCACGCTTACAAGCCCTCACAATTATTCCGGAAGACACCCGAAATTTCGAGCAACCGTCCGCTAGGACAGTGGTTCTCAAGTGGGGGTATTTGAAGGTATGACAAGGGGTACGCCAGATTTTCTTTTAAATATTCTAAAAATAGCAAAAATTCAAAAATCCTTTATAAATATATTTATTGAATAATACCTCAACAAAATATGAATGTAAGTACATAAACTATAAAAAGAAATGCAACAATGCAATATTCTGTGTTGACAGCTAGATTTGTGGACATGTCCCATAAATATTGATGTTAAAGATTTCTTTTTTTGTGAAGAAATGTTTAGAATGAAGTTCATGAATCCAAATGGATCTCTATTACAATCCCCAAAGAGGGCACTTCAAGTTGATGATTACTTCTATGTGTAGAAATCTTTATTTATAATTAAATCGCTTGTTTATTTTTCAACAAGTTTTTAGTTATTTTTATATCTTTTTTCCAAATAGTTCAAGAAAGACCACTACAAATGAGCAAACTTTTGCACTGTTATACAATTTAATAAATCAGAAACTGATGACATAGTGCTGTATTTTACTTATTTATCTTTTTTTTTCAACCAAAAATGCTTTGCTCTGATTAGGGGGTACTTGAATTAAAAACATGTTCACAGGGGGTACATCCCTAAAAAAAAAGGTTGAGAACCACTGCTCTAGGATGTCTGCTGATTTTCTCCCAAATGACATTAATAAAGGCGTGTTTTGATGGCACTGACTTTAGCGCCTCCTACAACCTGAACAAACAGCTTGCCAGGCCGGTCACATGTTGTATGTGGCTTTTGCCGACGCATGTAAGTGACTGCAAGGCATTCTTGTGCAACAGCTATACAGGTCACACTGAGGGTGGCCATTTGTGTATAATGTAGCCCGGAAGAGTTAGATATGCATGGGATTGAGGGTATTTGTTCTGTTGTGTTACGGTGCGGTTGTTCTCCCGAAATGTGTTTGTCATTCTTGTTTGGTGTGGGTTCACAGTGTGGCGCATATTAGTAAGAGTGTTAAAGTTGTTTATATCACCACTCTCAGTGTAACCGGTATGTCTGTTACGGGTGTATACAGAAGCCTCAAAGTACATATGACCGGCCTGCACGAACATAGAATGGAGTAAAACGGGGCGCGATGACATGTTCTGGAAGACGTTAAAAGAACTGTCACCACGGCACGCCCTCAATATGGTTTTCAGGGAGAAAATCGGAGAATGTCTGCCTCGGAAGATCAATGGGGGAGAGGCACCGAAATTCGGAAACTTTCTGGGAAAATCGGTGGGGTTGGCAGGTATGCAGCTGAGCCACATCAGAGTGATCAAAGAGCCGCGGCTTGCCGACCCCTGGTCTAGTATAACTAAATAACATAATAGCAGGTGTAATGCCACCAAGTCAGATATTGCTGCTTTTTTTCAGGCTTCTGATTGGACAAAATGTGCATGACATATTTGTGTGTAGACAGACACTTTTGATATGAGGTCGTTTTAACCCCAAATATGTGTTTTTGAAACTCTCCGTGTTCGTGTGGAAATGGCTTGAGTCGGTTATTTGGTGGACTTACACAAAGTCGAAGGGGCTGTTCGTGATGAGGAACATCTTCTTTCCGTGCATTGACAACTTCTTCAGCACAGCGTGGCTTTGCTCTCCATAGCAAATGTATTTGCCTGAAACACAACCAGTAGATGACTGTGTTTCCTCAGGTACGGTATATTATAACAGCAATGTTTTGTTTTTGTTTTTTCAACCAAACTCTGCGCTTGGATCTGCCTGAATCTGTTTTGTAAAAAAAAAAAAGAAGGGAGGAACGTTACCGATATCTGCCTCCACCGCTCGGTACATAATGCCCTTGACGTGAACGTCCCTGATGGCTTCCTGTGAGGAAACATAAAGCAGACATCAAGACCGAGGTGACGTCGTGTTTAGCATTCAGCAGCACGAGCGAGACTCCGAAGTGCGTGTGCTCATGCAAATTAGGGATGGAAAAAAAGCTGACTTTAAAAAGGACAGCTACTTGAAAGTTAATTTACAGGCCAAAAAGGTGTAAAAGATCATCACTGTTATTCATTTAGCAGCTACCATAACAAATACAGCAGCTCAAAAGTGACATTTAAATAAATTATCATTAAGACAACGTGTGTGTTAAGTCTTTTTTAGTAGATTGTAAATCTATACGGCAGCACAAGCCGTACACTGACTACTCAAAAGTATATGGCCACCTGCCTTGACTCACATATGAACTTGAAGTGCCATCCCATACCTAACCTATAGGTTTCAATATGATGTGGGTCCATCTGTTGCAGCTATTACAGCTTCAACTCTTCTGGGAAGGCTGTCCACAAGGTTGCGGAGTGTGTTTATAGGATTTTTTGACCATTGGTGAAGTCACCAATGGTCGAGAAGGCCTGGCTCTGAGTCTCCGTTCTAATTCATCCCAAAGGTGTTCTATCCGTGTTCAGGTCAGGACTCTGTGCAGGCCAGTCAAGTTCATCCACACCGGACTCTGTCCTCCGTGCCTTTATGGACCTTGCTTTGTGCAATGGTGCACATGTTGGAAGAGGAAGGGGCATGCTCCAAGCTGTTACCACAAAGGTTGGGAGCATGGAATTGTCCAAAAATGTTTTTGGTATCCTGGGGCATTCAAAGTTCCTTTCACCGGAACTAAGGGGCCAAGCCCAACCCCTGAAAAACAACCACCCACCATAATTCCCCCTCCACCAAATTTTACAGTGGCTGAGTTGCTGTTGTTCCCAAACTCTTCCATTTTCTTATAATAAAGCCAAGAGTTGACTTTGGAATATTTAGGAGCGAGGAAATTTCACGACTGGATTTGTTGCACAGGTGGCATCCTATGACAGTTCCACGCTGGAAATCACTGAGAGTGGCCCATTCTTTCACAATTGTTTGTAGAAACAGTCTCCATTCTAAGTGCATGATTGTATACACCTGTGGCCGGGCCAAGTGATTAGGACACCCGATTCTCATCATTTGGATGGCTGGCCAAATACTTTTGGCAATATAATGTATATTGATTAGTGCAGATCACTAATCAGCGGCTGGTGAAACCAATTAGCACTCATGGTAACCAAAACAAACACCCAAAGTGCACAAAACAGGAACTAAGGGAGTCCAAAACGAACCGAACGTAACTAAACAAAACATGATCCAGACCACGGATCATGACAGACTGTTATGGAAACCAGACTTGGAACCAATTAGGACCCATGGTAACCAAAACAAACACCCAAAGTGCACAACAACAGGAACTAAGGGAGTCCAAAACTAACCGAACATAACTAAACAAAACATGACCCAGATCACGGATCATGACAGGCAATGGCCATTTTACCTAAAAAAAAATGTATGCCTCCCAGAGATGCGCGGTTTGCGGTCTCATCCGCGGAGTCCGCGGGTAAACCGCGGGTCGGGCGGGTAACATGACAAAAAATAGATTTTAATTAGATTCGGGCAGGTGGCGGTTGAATCATCCGGAATAATTGATATACATGGTTCTGTGATCAGTATCCTTTGCCATTCAAAGAACCATTTAAGACCCGTGTCACAAAGCGAAGAAGTCAAAAGGAGACCCTAATATTCTCTAGAATGACTGCCGGCAGACACCCAGATAATAAGTATTAGGGCGTGCTATGAAGTCATTGACTTTGTCGCCCTCTACAGCATGTACGATCTGTTTGTCAGTCCAGCATCATGTTGTGTGTGGTTTCCGCAGCAACACGCACACGACTACAAGAGATACTGGGTGACACAGAGTACACTAATGGTTGTGATATAAACAATTCTAACACTCTTAGTAATATGCGCCACACTGTGAAGCCACACCAAACAAGATTGACAAACACATTTCGGGAGGACATCCTCCCAGTAACACAACATAAACGCAACACAACAAATACCCAGAATCCTTTGTATCCATGACAACCCCTGACTATTTTATACACCCCGCTGGCAGCAAACCCCAAACACCCCCCACCCACCCAACCCCGTGCGTCGGTAAGGTGGGCGGGGTTGGGGGTGCGGGGGGTGTAAAATATATTCAGGAAGTATCACGGATACAAAGGATTCTCTGTATTTGTTGTGTTGCGTTTATGTTGTGTTACTGTGAGGATGTTCTCCCGAAATGTGTTTGTCAATCTTGTTTGGTGTGGCTTCACAGCGTGGCGCATAGAAGTAAGTGTTAAAGTTGTTTATATCACAACCATCAGTGTACTCTGTGTCACCCAGTATGCCTTTCAATCTTGTACGTGTGATTGCGGAAGCTGCACACAACATGTTGCCACACTAACAACCTGTGAAACGGGTTTAGACAGCTCTGTGAGTGGTAAAGGTGGCTAACCGCTGATGTATTTCAGCGGGCGGGTGGCGGGCGGATGCGTTTCTGATCAAATGTTGGTTCGGGTGGACGGCGGGTGGATGATGACTTTGGTGACGCGGTTGCGGATGATATAATTGCCTATCCGCGCATCCGCGCATCTCCACAACCAGTAGAAAAGGTGGTCCCCACAAGTCACGAACAAAAACTTGGTCCCCATTCCAAATGATAACCCGTATGTGTGTGTGTGTGTGTGTGTGTATGTGTGTGTGTGTGTGTTCGTGAGGGCTTTTAATGACAGCGATCCATCAAAGATGATTTAGTGTCACACAGAATAGGGAGCCGCCTCCCTGGATGAATGAACGCAGCGTTGGTTTCTGACAGCCGGGAGAGAACAGACACAGGTGTCCAAAGGAATGCTCGCAGACTTATAATTAGCCCCCCAAAACGGCTAAAATTAGGCAGGCAGCTGAAAGCAGCGAACGCGTCTGTTTTCGCTCCGCACGCCGGCGTCGACACATTTCGCCGACGTGATGCAAGATAGTTCACCTTGACGTCTTTGTAGAGGTGCACCGGCTCGTAGTCGATGTTGTGCTTCATGAAGAAGTCGTTGACGCACGACAAGAGGGTCATCTCCGGCAGGGAGAAGATGTCCATGAACTGTTTCATGCTGTGGCCGTGAGAACTCTGCGGCAGACATGAAGGGTGGGGGGGGGGGAATGCCGAATGATGCTGATGTTACACAGTCAGTGTTTGTGTGGGTTATGGTGGGGGGGGGGGGGTTTCTTACCTTCCCATAGAAGTCACTCATAATCTCAAGAGGGACATGGCAGCCTTCGTACATGGCGATGACCTCCTCGTGAGGAACCGGATGAAGACCTCTGTGGAATGGGCAAAATGTAAGAGTGTTAATTAAAACAATTTATAAGAAAATCCTGTTTTATTAGTAAAATATATAAATATATTGCCAAAAGTACCGTATTTTTTGGACTATAAGTCGCAGTTTTTTTCATGAGACATATACTCAGGAGCGACTTATGTGTGAAATGATTAACACATTACCGTATAATATCAATATTATTTAGTTCATTCACGTAAGAGACTTGACGTACACGACTTCATGGGATTTATCGATTAGGAGTGAAGGATTGTTTGGTAAAGGTATAGCATGTTCTATATGTTATAGTTATTTGAATGACTCTTACCATAATATGTTACGTTAACATACCAGGCGCCTTCTCAGTTGGTTATTTATGCCTCATATAACGTTTACTTATTCAGCCTGTTGTTCACTATTCTTTATTTATTTTAAATTGCCTTTTAAATGTCTATTCCTGGTGTTGGGTTTTATTAAATAAATTTCCCCCAAAAATGCGACTTATACTCCAGTGCGACTTATATGTTTTTTCCTTCTTTATTATGCATTTTCAGCAAGTGCGACTTATACTCCGAAAAATACGGTATATATTTTTGTTTTAATTGAATGCTGACGAATATCAAATACAATTTGTTGGAGTTCGTACACATTTTTTGAGCATGTTTAAAATACATGTACTGCTTTTATACATTATTGTTTTTTTTTTAATCAAAATAAAAACAACTTAATTCTGTTTCATTATTGCATATTCCTGGTGTTGGGTTTTATCAAATAAATTTCCCCCAAAAATGCGACTTATACTCCAGTGCGACTTATATGTTTTTTTCCTTCTTTGTTACGCATTTTCAGCAAGTGCGACTTATACTCCGAAAAATGCGGTATATATTTTAATTTTAATTGAATGCTGAGGAATATCAAATACAATTTGTTGGAGTTCGTACACATTTTTTGAGCATGTTTAAAATACATGTACTGCTTTAATACATTATTGATTTTTTTTTAATCAAAATAAAAACAACTTATTTCTGTTTCATAATTGCATATTCCTGGTGTTGGGTTTTATCAAATAAATTTCCCCAAAAAATGTGACTTATACTCCAGTGTGACTTATATGTTTTTTCCCTTCTTTATTATGCATTTTCAGCAAGTGCGACTTATACTCCGAAAAATGCGGTATATATTTTAATTTTAATTGAATGCTGAGGAATATCAAATACAATTTGTTGGAGTTCGTACACATTTTTTGAGCATGTTTAAAATACATGTACTGCTTTAATACATTATTGATTTTTTTTTAATCAAAATAAAAACAACTTATTTCTGTTTCATAATTGCATATTCCTGGTGTTGGGTTTTATCAAATAAATTTCCCCAAAAAATGTGACTTTTACTCCAGTGTGACTTATATGTTTTTTTCCTTCTTTATTATGCATTTTCAGCAAGTGTGACTTATACTCCGAAAAATACGGTATATATTTTTCTTCTAATTGAATGCTGAGGAATATCAAATACAATTTGTTGGAGTTCGTACACATTTTTTGAGCATGTTTAAAATACACGTACTGCTTTTATACATTATTGATTTTTTTTTATCAAAATAAAAACAACTTAATTCTGTTTCATAATTGCATAGGAGAATGTTTTTTTTTGTGTGTATTAAAATGCATCTAAATCCGGCCCTGTGATGAGGTGCCAACTTGACCAGGGCGTACACCGCCTTCCGCCCGAATGCAGCTGAGATAGGCTACAGCGACCCCCCCGCCACTCCAAAAGGGACAAGCGGTATAAAATGGATGGATGGATGCATCGAAATTCTCCATTGAATTAGGATCCATAGTCTACACCAGGGGTAGGGAACCTACGGCTCCCGAGCCAGATGTGGCTCTTTTGATGACTGCACCTGGCTCTCAGATAAATCTTAGCTGACATTGCTTAACGCGATAAGTAATCACAGTATTGAAAATAACGTAAAAAAAAAAATAATAAAACCGTCACGCATTTTAATCCATCCATCCGTTTCTACCGCATCTGTTCAAGAAGTCACATTAATGGTAAGAAGTTTTTGGTTTATTATTGGTTAGCTTCAGAATAACAATGTTATTAAAAATAATGAGACTTATTATACTTTAAAAATGTCGGTATTACTTAAAAATGCACGATTTAGTTGTATTCAGTGTTAAAAAATATTATATGGCTCTCACGGAAATACATTTAAAATATTTGGCTTTCATGGCTCTCTCAGCCAGAAAGGTTCCCGACCCCTGGTCTACACGCACACACATACTGTATTTTTCGGACTATAAGTCGCAGTTTTTTTCATAGTTTGGCCAGGGGTGCGACTTTACTCAGGAGCGACTTATGTGTGAAATTGTTAACACATTACCGTAAAATATCAAATAATATTATTTAGCTCATTCACGTAAGAGACTAGACGTACAAGATTTCATGGGATTTAGCAATTAGGAGTGACAGATTGTTTGGTAAAGGTATATATAGTATGTTCTATATGTTATAGTTATTTAAATGACTCTTACCATAATATGTTACTTTAACATACCAGGCACCTTCTCAGTTGGTTATTTATGCCTCATATAACGTACACTTATTCAGCCTGTTGTTCACTATTCTTTATTTATTTTAAATTGCCTTTCAAATGTCTATTCTTGGTGTTGGGTTTTATCAAATAAACTTCCCCCAAAAATGCGACTTATACTCCAGTGCAACTCATGTTTTTTTCCTTCTTTATTATGCATTTTCAGCAGGTGTGACTTATACTCCGGAGCGACTTATACTTCGAAATATTTGGTATATAATTCTAATATTTAAGTGAATTGAAAATCTTTTTAAAGGGGAACATTATCACCAAACCTATGTAAGCGTCAATATATACCTTGATGTTGCAGAAAAAAGACCATGTATTTTTTTTAACCGATTTCCGAACTCTAAATGGGTGAATTTTGGCAAATTAAACGCCTTTCTGTTTATCGGTCTTTTAGCGATGACGTCAGAAAGTGACGTCACCGAGGTAACACACCCGCCATTTTCATTTTCACATTACAAACACCGGGTCTCAGCTCTGTTATTTTCCGTTTTTTCGACAATTTTTTGGAACCTTGGAGACATCATGCCTCGTCGGTGTGTTGTCGGAGGGTGTAACAACACTAACAGGGAGGGATTCAAGTTGCACCACTGGCAAGAAATCTGCTGCCAGACCCCCATTGAATTTGCCAGAGTGTCTTCACATTTGACCGGCGAGGCTAAGACAGACATGGCACAGAGATGTATGGATAACCTGCAGATGCATTTGCAACGATTAAGTCAACGAAATTACAAAGGTGAATTGTGTTGATGTTGTTGACTTATGTGCTAATCAGACATATTTGGTCACGGCATGACTGCCAGCTAATCGATGCTAACATGCTACGCTAATCGATGGTAACATGCTATTTACGCTAGCTGTATGTACATTTGAAACTAAATACCCACATTTAATGCGAAACAAACACTTACCAATCGACGGATTTAAGTTGCTCCAGTGTCACAAGATGCGAAAGTCCTGATCGTTTGGTCCGCACATTTTACCGGCGATGCTAATAAGGCAGCCATGCTTTGGGCGACTTCATTAGGTACACCCATGCTATGGCCGAATACCGTCATAGCTATTCGCTCAATAGCTTCAGTTTCTTCTTCAATTTCGTTTTCGCTATCTGCCTCCATACTCCGACCATCTGTTTCAATACATGCGTAATCTGTTGAATCGCTTAAGCCGCTGAAATCAGAGTCTGAATCCGAGCTAATGTCACTATATCTTGCTGTGGTAACCGCCATGTTGTTTGTATTGGCAGCACTGTATGACGTCACAGGGAAATAGATAGTCGCATCGCAAATAGCGAAAAAGCAAGAACTTTAAAGCTTTTTTTAGGGGTATTCCGGGAGGTATAAAATTTTGAAAAGAACTTCGAAAAATAAAACAAGCCACTGGGAACTGATTTTTATTGTTTTTAACCCTTTTGAAATTGTAATAATGTTCCCCTTTAACAATCTTTCAGAAGTGCGTTTGACGTGAGCGTGCACAGTGCTGATACCTGTATACGGTCCCCTGCTGGATGTAGTGGAACGCATCAATCTTCATCAGCAGTGCCTATCACAACAATGTCAGTGTTGACTACAAAGAAGATTTAGGAGATTCATCTCAATTACACTTCTCTCGCTAAGTGCAAACCCCAAAGCCAGCGGAATTGCCACGTTGTATAAATGGTAAATAAAAACAGAATACAATGATTTGCTAATCCTTTTCAATTTATATTCAACTGATATAGAATGCAAAGACAAGATAGTTAATGATCCAACTGATAAACTTGTTTGTTTTCTTTTGCAAATAATCATGAACTTAGAATTGAATGGCAGCAACACACACAGGGTGGCGTGGTCACTGTTGCTGTGTCCTTGGGCAAGAGACTTTACCCATTTGCTCCCAGGGCCCACCCACACTGGCTTTATTGTAACTTAAATAATGGGTTTCACTCTGTAAAGTGCTTTGAGTCACTAGAGAAAAGTGCTATATAAATATAATTCACTTCACTTCACAAAAAAGTTGTCACAGGGGCATTTTTACCACTATGTTACAAGGCCTTTCCTTTTAACAGCACTCAGTAAATGTTTGGGAACTGAGGAGACACATTTTTGAAATGAAAGTCTTTCCCATTCTTGCTTGATATTAAGCTTAAGTTGTTCAAAAGTCTCTCTGTTGTGGTATTTTAGGCTTCATAATGAGCCACCCATTTTCAAAGGAAAACAGGTCCGGACTACTACGAAGCCAAGCTGTTGTAACACGTGGCTTGGCATTGTCTTGCTGAAATAAGCAGGGGCGACCATGATGGCAACATATGTTGCTCCAAAACATGTATGTACCTTTCAGCATTAATGGTGTGTTCACAGATGTGTAAGTTACCCATGCTTTGGGCACTACTACACCCACATACCATCACAGATGCTTGCTTTTCAACTTTGCGCCCTAGAGCAATACGGATGGTTCTTTTCCTCTTTGGTCCGGAAGACACGACGTCCAAGGTTTTCCAAACACAATTTGAAATGTGGACCCGTCAGCCCACAGAACACTTTTCCACTTTGCGTCAGGCCCAGTAAAGCCGGCGGCGTTTCTGGGTGTTGTTGATAAATACTTTTCGCTTTGCATAGTAGAGTTTTAACTTGCACTTACAGATGTAGTGACCAAGTGTAGTTACTGACAGTGGTTTTCTGAAGTGTTACTGAGCCCATGTGGTGATATCCTTTACACACTGATGATGGTTTTTGATGCGGTACCGCCTGAGGGAATCAAAGGTCCGTAATATCTTACATGCAGTGATTTTCCCAGATTCTCTGAACCTTTCAATGATATTACGGACCGTAGATGGTGAAACCCCTAAATTCCTTTCAATAGCTCGTCGAGAAATGTTGTTCTTGAACTTAAAACAATTTGCTCACCTATTTGTTCACAAAGTGGTGACCCTCGGCCCGTCCTTGTTTGTGAATAACTGAGCATTTCATGGAAGCTGCTTTTATACCCAATCATGGTACCCACCTGTTCCCAATTAGCCCGTTCACCTCTGGGATGTTCCAAATAAGTGTTTGATGAGCATTCCTCAACTTGCTCAAGTCTTTTTTTGCCACTTGTGACATCTTTTTTTGAAACATGTTGCAGGCATGAAATTCCACAAAAAAATAACAAAATCTACCAGTTGGAACGTTAATAATCTTGTCTTTACAGTCTATTTAATTGAAAATGGGTTGAAAAGGATTTGCAAATCATTGTATTCTCTTTTTATTTACCATTTACACAACGTGCCAACTTCACTGGTTTTGGATTTTTTACAAGGTGTGAATAAAAAGGAGATCTCACCTTCTGGACATCATAGTGAAGACCCCTCACAGCAAAATTGGGGATATACTCATAATTCCGTAAGCCCTCTGGATACTAGGTTGAAGAAAAACATTTTTTTAATGGCAGAACGGAAGAACACTACAAAGTGAAGTCAATCATTTACAACGCACCCTGTGCTTAGTGATCAGGATGTCCCGCGCTATGTTGAAGATGAGGGTGTGGAGGTGACTGGAGTAGAAGGCCAGCGTGTAGTCGTAATCGAAGCCATAAATCTCGATGTCCCTGAGGCTCATCTCGTTGTTGGCGAAGATGGTGTCGGGGTTGACGGGAGTGCCGGTGATGGACGGGAGGACATCTGAGAGGACGGGAATATTCAAAGATATGTTTATCGTCGGGGTTGTCGAGTCAATCGGGTCGAGTCAACTGAAGTGGTCGGAAGGCACTGCCCACGTTGAGGCAGTCAAGAAACAACGATCTTTGAATGACAGAAAACCAAACGGACCAGGACAGGACTTCTGGTAGGGAGGAAACCTCGCTCTGTGGGACGGCTATCTGCCTCAACCGGTCGGGTTGAGACAGACGGACGGAGGATTAAGCTGAACCGGGACAAGACTGAAGTTTTAAAAACTCAAAACAACAATCATTGTCTTTAACTGCATCACCAGGAGCAAAAAATCTGGCCATCGTTTTCGACTCTGACCTCAGTTTTATACCGAAAATATAACAAAAATACTTTTTTGTCATAGTAAGATTATAGCCAGAGTTCGCCCAATTCTCTCTCAGGGCTAAAGAGAGACGCTAATGCATGATTTTATTACAAGTTGTATGAATTATTGTAACACCCTGCTTTTTAGTCTTTCTAAAAAAAGATTACTGCACCTTTGTAATTACTACAAAATTCAGCGGCACTTGTCCTGACAAAAACCAGAAGGCGGGCTCACATTACACCAGTTTTAAAATCTCTGCATTGTCTTCAGGATCAATTTTAAGGTTATTCTTACGGTTAATAAATGTTTTTTTAACGGTATCGGGCCTTCCTATCTTTCAGACTTGCTTTTACGCGACGAACCTACGCGGACCCAAAGATCCTCCGGCACTAATCTCCTAATTATTCCAAAAGTCAGAACACAAAGTCACGGGGTGGCGTCTTAGCGCTTTATAATCAAAGTTTAATTGCTTGATTAATGAGGAAACAATTGATCCGAATATAAGACAACCTTTTTTTTTAATGGGTCTTAATTGTATGATATGTCAAGTGCTGATGGCCACACTAGTTATTAGTTACTACAGCTAGCTACCACCAAGATAATGTTAGCATTGGGGGGAAAGTAAGCTAGGTTAGTAACATAACATAATCAGCACTGGAGTCCTAGCTTGTGTTCACCCAATTCTCTCTCAGAGCAACAGGGAGACGCTAGTGCATGATTTTATTACAAGTTGTATAATTATTGTAACACCCTGCTTTCTAGTCTTTCTAAAAAGATTACTGCACCTTTGCAATTACTAAAAAAATTCAGCGGCACTTGTCCTGACAAAAACCGGAAGGCGGGCTCACATTACACCAGTTTTAAAATCTCTGCATTGTCTTCAGGATCAATTTTAAGGTTCTTCTTATGGTTTATGAATGTTTTTTTAACACGGTTTTGGTCCTTCCTATCTTTCAGATTTGCTTTTACCCGACAAACCTTCATGGGCCCTAAGATCCTCCGGCACTCATCTCCTAATTATTCCAAAAGTCAGGACACGAAGTCACGGGGTGGCATCTTTCCGTTTTGTGTATGAAAAGTGCTTTATAATCAAAGTTTAATTGATTGATTAATGAGGAAACTATTGATCCGAATATAAGACAACCTTTTTTAATGGGTCTTAATTGTATGATATGTCAAGTGGTGATGGCCACACTAGTTATTAGTTACTACCGCTAGCTAACACCAAGATAATGTTTGTATTGTTAAGATTACCTTGTTAGCATTACTAGGATAATTCTGGGAAATCCCTTATCTGCCTATTGTGTTTCTAGTGTTTTAGTGAGTTAAATAGCACCTGAAAGTCAGGGGTGTGTGGCCACGGGTGTGTTGACGCCAGAGTCTCTGAGGGAAGTCACGGGCAGCTGCAGCAGGACAGAAGCTCCGCTGATCTCCGGTAAGAGCCGACTTATTACCACAATTTTCTCACCGAAAACTGCCGGTTGACATGTTCGCTTGACCGCTCTGATCCATAGTAAACCTTCACCTCCGGGAATTTTAAACAAGGAAACACCGTGTATTTGTGTGGCTAAAGGCTAAAAGCTTCCCACCTCCATCCTTCTACTCTGACTTCTCCATTATTAATCGAACAAATTGCAAAAGATTCAGCAACACAGATGTCCAGAGTACTGTTTAATTATGTGAATAAAGCTGACTACTTATAGCTTGGTTTGGGCTGGAAAATAATGTCCGCTACAACCCGAGACGTCAAATGCACGCGTCATCAGACCGCGACGTTTTCAACACGACACTTTGCGGGAAATTTAATATTGCAAATTAGTAAACTAAAAAGGCCGTATTGGCATGTGTTGCAATGTTAATATTTCATTAATATTTCAGTAGGACTTTAAAGTGATCTTAAAAAGTTAAAATTCAAGGCCTGTCATATAACTCCATCCATCCATCCATTTCCTACCGCTTATTCCCTTTTGGGGCCGCGGGGGGCGCTGGCGCCTATCTCAGCCACAATCGGGCGGGAGGCGGTGTACATCCTGGACAAGTCGCCCCCTCATCGCATATAACTAAATAATGTAATCAATTTATTTATTTATAATCAATATATTTAAAGTTGTATAATACTATGACACACAAAAAAGGAGAGTACTTTCAAAATTATCATACCTTGTGTGTATTGTTTGGTCTTATTGTAAAGAGACCACAAGGAGCTACTGGACACACGTGATGATGATGATGATAATGATGATGATGACGTCGACAAGTGGGCGGTCCTCCGAAGAGAGCTAGCTTGTAGCGGCAACAGTTCACTACGTCCACGGTGCACCGCGCCGAAATTGCGTCCCCACACAGGAGCCGCGGGGTGGAAAGCTCTCAAGGCTCGGCAGCAAACCCGTGCGGCTCCCTGGAGAGAGCCTCTGCGGGGAAGCAGACAAGAGAGAGGCGCTGACAAGGGCGCCATTGTCGCCCTGTCAATACCTTCAACGTTGTTGTGACGTCACGTCCGTGTTTGAGGGGGACGACCGCAGCCAATCAGCGACGCGCTTCCGGTTTGGCGCACTTCTCTAATAAAAATAAAGGTTTATCAAAAATAATACATATTTTTACTAAAATAGCGTTTCGAAAAAGTCACATGGTATCAATTTTTTTTTTAAAAGATCGATGAGTTTATGTTTTTGGGTTAAGACAACTATTTATTCCGCAGTTGGAGTGTAATATCGGCATACAGTATAGAATAGAATAGAATAGACTTTATTATCATTATATTTGCATACAACGAGATTAAAGACTCCAACTTATGGTGTGGTTGTGGGAAAAAATAAGAGGTGAAATTAAAAAAAAATTTAAAAAAAAGGGACGGTGTGGGGCAGTGGTAGAGTGGCCGTGCACAACCCGAGGGTCCCTGGTTCAATCCCCACCTAGTACCAACCTTGTCACGTCTGTTGTGTCCTGAGCAAGACACTTCACCCTTGCTCCTGATGGGTGCCTTGCATGGCAGCTCCCTCCATCAGTGTGTGAATGGGTAAATGTGGAAATAGTGTCAAAGCGCTTTGAGTACCTTGAAGGTAGAAAAGCGCTATACAAGTACGACCCATTTATTTATTTATGAAGGAAAAACTAACAATTGAAATAAACAGACTACTATCCAATAAGAACAACAAGCAATCCTGTACAATATACAAAACACTGTAGAAATACAAAATACTGTACAATATACAGAACAAGACAAGAGTACCGAAGTAATAAATAACAATTATTATTATTATAAGTTAGAGTCCAACATGGTGACAGCTCTGGGGGAAAAAAAAGCTGTCTCTGAGCCTGTTTGTTCTGGCTCTGATGCACCTGTAGCGCCTGCCCGATGGTAGCAGGTGGAACAGGTGGTAGCCAGGGTGTGTGCGGACTTTGGTGATGTTTTTTGCTTTCTTGAGGCAACGGGAGTTATGTAAATCCTTCAGGGAGGGCAAGGGGCAGCCGATGATTTTTTGTGCAGACTTTATGACCCTCTGAATCGCCTGTGTGTCTGCTTCAGTGCAGCTGGCGTACCACACTGTCATGCAGTACGTCAGCAGACTCTCGACAGCCGAGCGATTGAAGGTCACCATCAGCTGCCTCTCCAGTCTATTTTTCCTCAGCACCCTCAGGAAGTGGAGTCTCCGCCGGGCCTTCCGGATGACCACAGTTGTATTTTGAGTCCAGGACAGGTCAGCAGATATGAGGGTGCCGAGGAACTTGAAGGAGCTGACTCTATCCACCTCCTCGCCGTTGATGTAGATGTAGATGGGGTCTGCAGTGTTTGTCCTGAAGTCAAAGATGAGTTCCTTGGTTTTTGTGGTGTTCAGTGCCAGATTATTCACTGAACACCACGCTGATAGTTTCAGGATCTCATCTCTGTATGCGGACTCATTCCAGAGGATAAAAGTAAAGGACATTAAATGAGCTCAAATATACCTACAAATGAGGCATAATGATGCAATATGTACATGCAGCTAGCCTAAATAGCATGTTAGCATCAATTATCTTACCATCATGGATTGAGCAAACATGCCTGATTAGCACTCCAGCAAGTCAATAACATCAACAAAGCTCACCTTTGTGCATTCACACACAGCATAAAACGTTTGGTGGACAAAAATGAGACAAAGAAGTAATGGCATAAAACGCGTCTTTCTGTGGCAGCATCGGAGAAAGTTGTGCACGTAAACAAACTACGGTGAGTTCAAGGACCGCTGAAATCATTCGTACAAATCGGCGCTTGCCAAATACGCTCACCAGTTAAGCATGTTTAATATAAACAGTTGGATTTCTAACAACTAGGAAGGTTTGTATCATGTTTGTCCTCCTACAGAAAATATATTAAAACACAAAATTGTATAGATTGGACAAAAAAATTACAAATAATACAATATAAGTAGGACAAAAATACAAGTATTCTGTACAGTACTTTAAACGTAAACATCTAGCATGTCACATAATTATCATGTGTTTACACCACATTCCATACTGGACCCACAACCACTTATGTGCAGTTTTTTGTGGACATGAACTAGATTTTGTCCGGGGCTTCATAATGTTTTTTAATATTGCTTGGGTTTGGGTTTATAACAAGCTAATTTAAATTTAATTCAATTAAATTTGAAATATAAACAGTAGGATCTAAACGAACCTGCAGTCAGAGCTTGGCTGGGGATCTGGCTCCCTCTAGTGTTTGTGTCAGGGACCTGTTCTGGGTACCTCTAATTGGAACCACATATTGCCAAAAGTATTTGGCCACCCGTCCCAATGATGAGATTAAGGTGTCCTAATCACTTGGCCCGGGCACAGGTGTGGCAAATCAAGCACTCGGGCATGGAGACTGTTTCTACAAACATTTGTGGGAGAATGGGAGTGATTTCTAGCGTGGAATTATCATAGGGTGCCACCTGTGCAACAAATCCAGTCGTGAAATTTCCTCACTCCTAAATACTCCAAAGTCAACTGTCAGATTTATTATAAGAAAATGGAAAAGTTTGGGAACAACAGCAACTCAGCCACCAGGTGGTAGGCCACGTAAACTGATAGAGAGGGGTTAGCGGCGGAATTACGATGTGGGGTTGTTTTTCAGGAGTTGGGCTTGGCCCCTTAGTTCCAACGAAGGGAACTTTGAATGCTCCAGGATACCAAAATATTTTGGACAATTCCATGCTCCCAACCTTGTGGGAACTGTCAGGTTCAAGATGTCAGTTTCAAACACTGATGACATCTATTAAACAGGACAAGAAGCAAAGAATCAAACAGAGACAGAATTCAATTTGGTTCAATTTGAGTAGAAACGTCTGGTCTGTACTCTCTTTCCAGCACGCTCTGACGACAAAAGGTTTAAGTCTCCTCCTTAATTTGTATATTCCCTGTTTACACAACAACAGCTGTTTCTAAAGGAATGGGGTTATGTAAACAGCCATTGTTGTCTGTCACATTAACACAAACGAAAAAAAGTCTTGGGCTGGTCCTGGATCGAGCTTGGGCAAGGCTTGGATCAAAATAGATAACCCCCCTTCCGTCTCCTCCAATCGTACAAAATGGAATTTTCCAAGCCTCTGGCTTGATGCAACAAAGACAGCTTTCATCTGTTCAATGGGAACTCAGAGAACGGAAAGTGTTTTGCATACAATTTTTCTGACAGGAACATTTTGGAGCAGGCCCCTTCCTCTTCCAACATGACTGTGCACCAGTCCACAATGCAAAGTCCATAAATACATGGATGACAGAGTCTGGTGTGAATGAACTTGACTGGCCTGCACAGAGTCCTGACCTGAACACCTTTGGGATGAATTAGAACGGAGACTGAGAGACAGGCCTTTTCTCGACCAACATCAGCGCGTGACCTCACCAATGCGCTTTTTGAAGAATGGCGGAAAATCCATATAAACACACTCCGCAACCTTGTGGACAGCCTTCCCAAGAGAGTTGAAGCTGCAATAACTGCAAAAGGTGGACCGACATCATATTGAAACCTATGGGTTAGGAATGGGATGGCACTTCAATTTCATATGTGAGTCAAGTCAGGTGGCCAAATACTTTTGGCAATATAGTGTATGTAAGTTTGATGTAAAAAAAAATACTAAAGAAGTTAATTATGTATACTATATTTAAATACAAACGTGTGTCACTTTGTGTTGTATAGGTAACAAAGCATAAGACCTGGATGAATGACAATATATACGGACACATATTGGTAATATGGGCCTGCTGGTATTACAAGCAGGCCCATATTATCATTGTTCATACTTCAAACTTTATTATTATTCTTGTTACGCACGTTTCTAGTACGTCTAACACGAGACGAACCGGCCAACCAACCCCCACGTATGTCGTACCGTCGGAAAGGTCTCGCTCGCGCCGATGAGAGGGAATTTTGATAGGGAACATTTTGTGTAACCATGGCGAGGGGTCACCACTTTGTGAACAAATGCATGAGCAAATTGTCGAACAGTTTAAGGAGAACATTTCTCAACGAGCTATTGCAAGGAATTTAGGAAATTCACCACCTATGGTCCGTAATATCATCAAAAGGTTCAGATAATCTGGAGAAATCCCTGCACGTAAGCGATGATAATACAGGCCTTCGATCCTTCAGGCGATACTGCACCGAAAAGTGACATCCGTGTGTAAAGAATATCACCACATGGGCTCAGGAACACTTCCAAAAAAACAATGTCAGTAACTACAATTGGTCGCGACACCTGTAAGTGAAAGTTAAAACTTTACTATGCAAAGCCAAAGCCATTGATCAACAACACCCAGAAACGCAGCCGGCTTCACTGGGCCCGAGCCCATCTAAGATGGACTGATGCAAAGTGGAAAAGTCTTCTGTGGTCTGATGAGTCTACATTTCTAATTGTTTTTGGAGACTGTGGACGTCGTGTTTTCGGGACGAAAGAGGAAAATAACTATACGGACTGTTATGGGCGCAACGTTGAAAAGCCAGCATCAGTGATGGTATGGGGGTGCATTAGTGCCCAAGGCATGGGTAACTTACACATCTGTGAAGGCACCATTAATGCTGAAAGGTACATTCAGGTTTTGGAAAAAACATATGTTGCCATCCAAGCAACGTAATCATGGACGCCCCTGCTTATTTCAGCAACCAATGGCAAGCCATGTGTTACAACAGCGTGGCTTCGTAGTAAAAGAGTGCGGGTACTAGACTGGCTTGCCTGTAGTCCAGACCTGTCTCCCATTTAAAATGTGTGGTGCATTATGAAGCCTAAAATGAACAACTTTAGCTGTATAGCAAGCAAGAAAGGGAAATAATTCCACCTTAAAAACTTCAAAAATGTGTTTCCTCAGTTCCCAAACGTTTACTGAGTGTTGTTGAAAGGAAAGGCCATGTAACACAGTGGTAAAACGTTTTTTTGCAATGTGTTGCGACCATTAAATTCTAAGTTAATGATTATTTGTAAAAGAAAATGTGTTTCTCAGTTGAAAATCATTGTATTCTGTTTTTATTTACCATTTACACAACGTGCCAACTTCACTGGTTTTGGAGTTTGTATAATTAAGATGACAACTACATATTACTCATTCACGACATTAAAGTGCAGTATAATGAAGTGAAGTGAATTATATTTATATAGCGCTTTTCTCTAGTGACTCAAAGCGCTTTACATAGTGAAACCCCAATATCTAGGTTACATTTAAACTAGTGTGGGTGGCACTGGGAGCAGGTGGGTAAAGTGTCTTGCCCAAGGACACAACGGCAGTGACTAGGATGGCGGAAGCGGGAATCGAACCTGCAACCCTCAAGTTGCTGGCACGGCCACTCTACCAACCGAGCTATGCCAAATGATGCAAAATCAAACACAAAGATAACCAACTATTAAAGTGTTTAGAACATAACTTATTTTTTTAAAACAAAATTGTATTATTTGTGATCCTTCCCGTCACTGATGTCAACCTCTTGACTCCACAGTGACCTCTTGTGGTCAAATCTATGTAAGGCAGAGACGATGTACTGCATCTCAAGTGTTTTGTGAATGGCTATTAAAGAATGTCAACATCCATCCATCTTCTACCTCTTATTCCCTTTTGGGGTCGCGGGGGGCGCTGGCGCCTATCTCAGCTACAATCGGGCGCAAGGCGGGGTACACCCTGGACAAGTCGCCACCTCATCGCAGGGCCAACACAGATAGACAGCATCCAGATGATATTTCAGTGTAATTTAACATGTATGAATATAGAAAAAAACAGAATAGACTGTGGTATTGGCACATGTTTGCATCAAATGCCTTAAAGCCACCCGTTGGGTAATAATAACAAAGATCCGCGTTGACAGCATTTTTTTCCCTCTCTGTTTCAAAGTTGGATGTTTTTTTTTTAATAATTTAATTTTTTTTTTTTTTTGAACAAAGAACTTACACTTGTAATTCACACAAAAAAGGCACTTTCAACATCAAGGAAAGAAAAACAAAAGCAAACACAGAGAGAGTAAGCTCAGCTCAGTGGCCTAGTGGTTCAAGTAACCGCCCTGAGACTGGGAGATTGTGAGTTCAAACCCCGGCTGAGTTGTACCAAAGATGACAAAAAAAAAATGGGACCCATTGCCTCCCTGCTTGGTACTCTGCATCAAGGGGTTGGAATTGAGGGTTCAATCACCAAAATGATTCCCGAGCGCGGCGTACGCTGCTGCTCACTCCTCCCCTCACCTCCCAGGGCGTAAGCAAGGGTGACGGGTCAAATGCAGAGGACAAATTTCACCACACCTAGTGTGTGAAGTGAAGTGAATTATATTTATATAGCGCTTTTCTCTAAAGACTCAAAGCGCTTTACATCAATCAATGTCGAGCGGGTCTAACATGATACAGTGAAAGTTCAATCCACAATGGATCCAACACAGTCGCGAGAGTCCAGTCCAAAGCGGATCCAACACAGCAGCGAGAGTCCCGTTCACAGCGGAGCCAGCAGGAAACCATCCCAAGCGGAGGCGGATCAGCAGCGCAGAGATGTCCCCAGCCGATACACAGGCAAGCAGTACATGGCCACCGGATTGGACCGGACCCCCTCCACAAGGGAGAGTGGGACATAGAAGAAAAAGAAAAGAAACGGCAGGTCAACTGGTCTAAAAAGGGAGTCTATTTAAAGGCTACAGTATACAAATGAGTTTTAAGGTGAGACTTAAATGCTTCTACTGAGGTGGCATCTCGAACTGTTACCGGGAGGGCATTCCAGAGTACTGGAGCCCGAACGGAAAACCCTCTATAGCCCGCAGACTTTTTTTGGGCTTTGGGGATCACTAATAAGCCTGAGTCCTTTGAACGCAGATTTCTTGCCGGGACATATGGTACAATACAATCGGCAAGATAGGATGGAGCTAGACCGTGTAGTATTTTATACGTAAGTAGTAAAACCTTAAAGTCACATCTTAAGTGCACAGGAAGCCAGTGCAGGTGAGCCAGTACAGGCGTAATGTGATCAAACTTTCTTGTTCTTGTCAAAAGTCTAGCAGCCATATTTTGTACCAACTGTAATCTTTTAATGCTAGACATGGGGAGACCCCAAAATAATACATACATAGTGAAACCCAATATCTAAGTTACATTTAAACCAGTGTGGGTGGCACTTGGAGCAGGTGGGCAAAGTGTCTTGCCCAAGGACACAACGGCAGTGACTAGGACGGCGGAAGCGGGAATCGAACCTGCAACCCCCAAGTCGCTGGCACGGCCACTCTACCAACCGAGCCATACCGCCCCAAAAGGGGCTAATTAGCGCTCATGGCACTTGGTCCCCACAATCCCTTCTTGTGAGGCCCCCGCCGTCTGCTCTTGTATAGCTGGGGGCCAAACTACAGCGTTTTTGGTCTGTGGTACATGGAATACAAAGAACTGTCATAAGCAAAGTACAAATCAAAGCGGTAGAATCCACTTTTTGAAAATGCGCTGTGACTTATTGGTCCGTTGATGCGGAGGCGATTAAAGTGCACGTCGCTCGCTGGGGGAATCCACCAGTGAGAAAAAGTTCCTTCTCCCCTCACTTCCTCTTCCTGTCAGAAGTCAGTGTGTGACACTCATTGGTACTTTAACTTTAACTTATCTTAATAATACTAAAAACATACTTTAAATGTTTTTAACAAGGATATCAATTTAAGGGCTTTTGTACTCTTAATTATTCTCTTCTTGATAATTGTAACCAATTAAGCCAATCAGAAAACGGAGGCCTTACTTTCGTGAATCGGCATTTATTGTGGAAATTTTTTTGCCTGGAGCGTAATAATGTTGACAAACATTTCTATGTTACAGTCCTTTATCCGGGATCTGAGCCGTTGTGGCTTGTGCAGCCCTTTGAGACACTCGGTATTCAGGGCTATACGAGCCACCAAGCAGTGTGGGCAGGAAGATTTTCCACAGACGCGGAAGGAGATTTTCAGAACAAAGTTCTAAAGCTTAGGGATATATCAGATATATTAGATTGTAGATAGGTTTATTTTGTACCCTTCGCGTTCATATTTCATTGTTTAATTTTTATGTTTCGTTTCCCTTGATTGTAAAATATACAAAAGGGGGCGTGGCATTAATTTTTAGTCAATATTCAGTGTTTTATCCTTCATAGAAAAATGTAAAATTCCATTACGCTTTTTAAGGCGGTCTGTCATTTTTAGCATTCAATCAGACATTATTGTGAGGTTTTGTATTAGTGTTCCTAAGAATAGATATACCGGCCCCCAGACACATTTTTGTCTCTAAATGTGGCCCTTGAGTCCAAATAATTGCCAACTAAATGCTGGTAGTATATATTTGTACCATGAATTGATTAACGTGGACCCCGGCCGACTTAAACAAGTTGAAAAACGTATTCGGGTGTTACCATTTAGTGGTCAATTGTACAGAATATGTACTGTACTGTGCAATCTACTAATACACGTTTAAATTAAGCAATTAAAACCTTATTGCTCTTTTATCCTGCACTAACATGAGCAAATGTAACGGAATTTTGTTCTTCTCTGTACTGTAAAATTCAAATTTGAATGACAATAGAAGGAAGTTTAAGTCTAAGTCTTATGTAGGTGTGTCGTGTGGAGAGAAATTGTGTTTAAACGATCATTTCCAGTAAAGTGGGGTCTGTTGGTGAAAGTTTGACTGGTAAACTCATTACCAGACATGAAAGTCACAATGCAACATAAAAATGTATTTCTCCATATTTCTGGAATAAGGAATTATATACTAGACCAGGGGTCTGGAACCTTTTTGGCTGAGAGAGCCATGAAAGCCAAATATTTAAAAATGTATTTCCGTGAGAGCCATATAATATTTTTTAACACTGAATACAACTAAATGTGTGCATTTTTAAGTAAGACCAACATGTTTAGAGTATAATAAATCCCTTTTTCGTTTTAATAACATTCTTATTCTGAGGTTAACCAATAATACATCGAATACTTCTTACCATTAATGCGACTTCTTGAATAAGTCTGGTAGAAAACGGATGGATGGATAAAATGCATGAGAATGTTTTGTATTTTGAACGTTATTTTTAGCTCTGTGCCTACTAGCGGAATCATTCATAATTATCGTGTTAAGCCAGGGGTGCCCACCGCACACTGAAAAATCAGAGCAAGCGGGGGCCATTTTCATATTTTTTTTATTTTAAAAACCAATACAATATATGTATAAAAAAATATACATTCAGGCCTCCACTCAGTTATGATCCCAAAGGGTTTTGGTCAAAAAAATATATTAAAAATGTGTCATTATTCAGTATTATAATTGTTATTATTATGCAAGTTTTAAATCTCTAGATCAACATTAGAAAAAAAAATGGAAAAAACACTAAATATGCAATATTTTCACCCAATAACTTTTTTAGGTGGGATGTTTGAGATTATATAATAATTGGAGCCTTAATTTTGGATTTTGATTCATTATTATTTTTGGAGCAATGACACTTAAAAACAAATCACACTAAAATAATTGGGGATCCAAAAGTGTCCTATTTATTAAAGTGTTAAAAAATAAATTATACATTTTTTTTTACTGTTTACTTTTAGCACAATAATCTCGAGATCAACTTCAGATATATCTGTCAATTTTAAGTTTTATTGTTGTTTATGTTTTGTTTGTTTGTTTTAAAAAAAACAGCTCAGTTTTTTAAATGGTATAACACAAAATATGCAACATTTTCCCCAAAAAATATCTCAAAGTGGAATATTTAATGTGATGTAATCAAAGCCTTGTATAGGTCAATAATTCAAAATGACATTGTTTTTGATTTATTATTCTTTTTTAAAGAAAGAAACAGCCTGCATGGCAGCTTTGTGTTATAAGAGTAAGCATTGCAACAATTTCTTGTTACATTTCACCTGTTTGCTCTTTTATCCCACTTTTTATGTTTTTTATTCTTTTTTAATTGTATTCTTAAAATGTGCCGTGGGGCCGTTAAAAAATGACCCGCAGGCCGCACTTTGGACAGCCCTGTGTTAAGTAATGCCAGCTAAGATTTATCTGAGAGCCAGATGAAGTCATCAAAAGAGCCACATCTGGCTCTAGAGTCATAGGTTCCCTACCCCTGCAATAGACTGACCATATGTCCTCTTTTCCCCGGACATGTCCTCTTTTGCAGGACTGTCTGGGGTGTCCGGGCGGAGTTTCTTGGATGCCTCAAATATCCAGCGTTTTGTGTCAAGGTTGCGTGTATTTTCAATGTATGTACAGAGTTAAGAGGGGTTAAAAACAAAACAAAATGTGAAGGTGTGCACACGCAGCAACATTCGTGAGGGAGGGGCGGAGAAAGAGAAAGCAAGAGAGCGGGGTTGACATACTTGGTCAACAGCCATACTGGTCACACTGAGGGTGGCCGTAAAAACAACTTTGACACTGTTTCAAATTTGGGCCACACTATGAACCCTGTCACATTTAAAGCGGATTGTGATGCGCGAATATGTCACCCCCAGATGCAGCAGGACCAGACAGGCAGGATAGCAGGTAGGAGCTGGTTTAATATACAAAAAGGTAAAAGAAACACTGACAAAAAGGCAAAGAAACGGCGTGCCTATGCACGGGAAGCTAAATGCTAATAGTTAGCAAGCATAGAGTTCAATGTCCAAGAGAAATGACGTGCAGAGCGCACGCGAAGCTAAGACGCGCCTTAGCAGGGTAAATATAAAGCCGAATAACAAATGTGACCGCAAACTATGAGCCAAGACCGAACAAAGGGAGGAGGGAGGTTTAAATACAGAAACAATAATCATAAACAGGTGTGCGTCAAAAGGCCAGTGAAGGTGGAACAAATGAGAAACCATGGAAACGAGATAAAACAGGAAGTGCAAAACTCCGAACAGGAAGAGTCCAAAAATAATCAGAAAACACCAAAAAGGACTCAAAAGCCAGACTAAAGATGTGATCCGGGAACCGGATCACAACAAACCCACACCAAACAAGAATGACAAACACATTTCGCACCGTAACACAACATAACCACAACAGGGAAAAAAAACAGAAACCCTTGCAGCACTAACGCTTCAACCCCGATTACGTCACATCAAAAATTCCACTTTGAAAAATATTTTTGGTGGAAGATTTTGCATATTTGGCCCTGCGATGAGGTGGCGACTTGTCCAGGGTGTACCCCGCCTTCCGCCCGATTGTAGCTGAGATAGGCGCCAGCGTCCCCCGCGACCCGAAAAGGGAATAAGCGGTATAAAATGGATGGATGGATGGATGGATTTGGCATATTTTGTGTGTTTGCCATAAAAAAACATGATTTTGTTTGACAAAAAAGGCCGGAAAACAAACAACATTAAAAAGCTAAAACATTTTGAAATGAGGGATAGAACTGAAGTTGATGTAGACTCTAGAGATTTAGGCAGAGGTGGGTAGTAAGGCGCTACATTTACTCCATTACATCTACCTGAGTAACTTTTCGGATAAATTGTACTTCTAAGAGTAGTTTTTATGCAACATACTTTTACTTTTACTTGAGTATATTTATGGAGAAGAAACGCTACTTTTACTCCGCTCCATTTATCTACAATCAGCTCGTTACTCGCTACTTTTTTTTTTTTTATCGATCTGTTAATGCACGCTTTGTTTGTTTTGATTTTGTCAGACACGCATTCAAAGTAGGAACTACGCATGCCTGCGTTTCACCAATCAAATGCAGTCACTGGTGACGTTGGACCAATCAAACAAAACCAGGCGGTCACGTGACCGTCACACGTCGAATCCGACCTAAAAAAGTTGAAAAACTTATTGGGGTGTTACCATTTAGTGGTCAATTGTACGGAATATGTACTGTACTGTGCAATCTACTAATAAAAGTTTCAATCAATCAATCAAAAGTGTAAAGGAAAAAATACACTTTTTATTTCAACCGTACTTCCCGTCATAAGCCTAAAGACTGATCGCACAGTTCCTGTCTTCACAATAAAAGCGCCGCTCCATCGCGCCTGCGCTAACAAAATAAGAGTCTCCGAAAGCCAGCGCAAACAAGCTGGCAAGCTACGGAGTTTGCCGCCAATGTATTTCTTGTAAAGTGTATAAAAACGAATATAGAAGCTGGACAAATACGATGTTAAAAACCAACGAGTTTCATGTGGTATTAGACAGAAAAGAGGAACTTTTTTTCCTCCTCGATTTGAAAATGTGGACATTATCAGCACTATACTGTCTGATTCCAATCAATGCAAGTCATCAGAATCAGGTAATACACCAACTTATATTCTTGTCTTCATGAAAGATTGGAATCTATATGTTAAACATGCATGTATATTCATTAAAACACCTTTAACATGTCAACAAAAACGGCAAAATAAATAACTATAAATTATAGTTATTTTACTTTTGTGGGTTCTTCCGAGGATGTTGTAGTCGTAATGATTTGTGCAGACCTTTGAGACATTTGTGATTTGGGGCTATATAAATAAACATTGATTGATATAAACATTGATTGATTGATTGATATACTGTCTATATATATATATATATATATATATATATATATATATATATATATATATGTGATATGTGTGTGTATGTATATATGAGGTAGTTCACCTCGACATGGTCATTTATTAAGTAATTGATCAACGTTGAAAAACTTATTGGGGTGTTACCATTTAGTGGTCAATTGTACAGAATGTGTACTGTACTGTGCAATCTACTAATACAAGTTTCAATCAATCAATCAATCAATCAATCAATCAATCAATCAATCAATCAATCAATCAACCAATCAATCGATGAATGCCTACTGAGCCTATGGTGCTGTTAAGTTATTGTGGCTCAATTTGCCTTCATTTTTTTTATTTTAATGTACTATTATTTAATATATATTATTGTTTTAGTTGCTTAAGAGATATTCCTGGCTATGAATTTGCTCATTGCTGTTTTTATGTTTTTGTGCATTACTTGTTGGCGTCATCATTAAACAAACAGGTTACTCATCAGTTACTCAGTGCTTGAGTAGTTTTTTCACAACATACTTTTTACTTTTACTCAAGTAAATATTTGGATGACTACTCCTTACTTTTACTTGAGTAATAAATCTCTAAAGTAACAGTACTCTTACTTGAGTACAATTTCTGGCTACTCTACCCATCTCTGGATTTAGGCGTTTAATATAAAATGTATGTATGCCCTGGCACACCATTATCATCATTTTCATGACCCAAGCAAAACACTTTTGACACTTATGTACGGAAATAAATACACCTAAAACTTATTACATAAAAACATAGAAAAAATACTACCAGCAGCGGTAAAGTTTAGATCCACAAAGGAAAGAACAAAATGAATTAATATTTATAGCTGAATACATTTACATATGCATACAAATTTGTCTTCTTTTTATATTATTTCTTGTAATGAATTAAGTAACGTTTATGACAACCTTTTTCCAAAACACAATATATAATGTGAGATATAACAGTGCTCCCCCACATGGAGAGGAGCCAGATGAGGTGCCACCTGAACGCCTCCCTAGGGAGGTGTTTAGGGCACATCCGACCGGTCGGAGGCCACGGTGAAGACCCAGGACATGTTGGGAAGACTGGCCTGGGAATACCTCGGGAGGTGGACGAAGTGGCTGGGGAAAGGGAAGTCTGGGCTTCCCTGCTTAGGCTGCTGCCCCCGTGACCCGACCTCGTATAAGCGGAAGAAGATGGATAGATAACAGGACAATGCATACGTTTAACATTTGTTTTCAAAACGCTTCCCAAAAAAGTGGTACACTAAAAATTTACTGTGAAACCCCATTTTTATGACTTGATGGGGTCCCTGGGACCCCATTTTGAAGATGCCGAACACCAACACTGATGTCAACAGAGGAGAAAAAATGCTTTATTTAAATAAATATATTATTTATAAAGCAATTTCATTGGCAAATGTTCACCTGGTCCCGGCCTTGGGCACGCATGTAAGGGTCCTCTTTTTGGGATTTCAGAATAAGGTCAGCCTATTACTGTCAAACATGGACTAGGGTTGTTTCTTCGATGCAGAGAATATTCAGGACAAGCCAGGCGTGAACGTGAGTACATATTTATTGATATTGTAACAAAAAGGCAAACAAAGGGCGCGCACAGTGGCGGAGAACAAATACTTGGCTACAAAAACAAATGACCAGAACAAAGGCTGTAAACTAAAAACGTGAAACAAAAACACTTGCGCTGTGGCATGAATAACAAACCAAAAACTTGCACTGAGGCATAAATACAAAACTTATGGGGCTTGGTCAAAAACGAACAGCAAGGCATGAAGGTAGGTACATGGAAATGTGGGTAAGGTAGGTAGGTAAAGTTGCCAGGATGAAGACAGAAAGAGAATGGCTTAAATAATGACTGTGAAAATGATTAGCAGGTGTGAGAACTGAGGACTTGAGGGCAAGGTGAAAATCAATGAGTTGGCATGGAGACGAAAACAAACCAGGAAGTGCAAAAACAGAACTGAGGGTCCAAAAAACAAAACATAACATGACCAAACGTGACAAAAACAAAACATAATCCATAGGCATGACAATTACAGCGGTTCTCGCGTACCCCTGGGGGAACTTGTGGGGTGGTTTAGCTCGGTTGGTAGAGTGGCCGTGCCAGCAACTTGAGGGTTGCAGGTTCGATTCCCGCTTCTGCCAACCTAGTCACTGCCGTTGTGTCCTTGGGCAAGACACTTTACCCACCTGCTCCCAGTGCCACCCACACTGGTTTGAACGTAACTTAGGTATTGGGTTTCACTATGTAAAGCGCTTTGAGTCACTAGAGAAAAAGCGCTATATAAATGTAATTCACTTCACTTGAAGGTATGCTAAAGGGTACGTGAGATTTTTTTTATATTTTCCAAAAATAGCAACAATTCAAAAATCCTTTATAAATATATTTATTGAATAATACTTCAACAAAATATGAATGTAAGTTCATAAACTGTGAAAAGAAATGCAACAATGCAATATTCAGTGTTGACAGCTAGATATTTTTGTGAACATGTTCAAATAAATATTGATGTTAAAGATTTATTTTTTTGTGAAGAAATGTTTAGAATTAAGTTCATGAATCCAGATGGATCTCTATTACAATCCCCAAAGAGGGCACTTTAAGTTGATGATTACTTCTATGTGTAGAAATATTTATTTATAATTGAATCACTTGTTTATTTTTCAACAAGTTTTTACTTATTTTTACATCTTTTTTTCCAAATAGTTCAAGAAAGACCACTACAAATGAGCAATATTTTGCACTGTTATACAATTTAATAAATCAGAAACTGATGACATAGTGCTGTATTTTACTTCTTTATCTTTTTTTTCCAACCAGAAATGCTTTGCTCTGATTAGGGGGTACTTGAATTAAAACAATGTTTACATAAAAAATCACTTAAAAAGGTCAAAAACTTCCTGGGCACTTAAGATGTGACTTTAAGGTTTTACTAATTACGTATAAAATACTACACGGTCTAGCTCCAGCCTATCTTATCGATTGTATTGTACCATATGTCCCGGCAAGAAATCTGCGTTCAAAAGACTCCGGCTTATTAGTGATTCCTAGAGCCCCCAAAAAAATAAAAAATAAATAAATGAATAAAAAGTCTGCGGGCTATAGAGCGTTTTCCGTTCGGGCTCCAGTACTCTGGAATGCCCTCCCGGTAACAGTTCGAGATGCTACCTCAGTAGAAGCATTTAAGTCTCACCTTAAAACTCATCTGTATACTCTAGCCTTTAAATAGACCTCCTTTTTGGACCAGTTGATCTGCCGCTTCTTTTCTTTCTCCTATGTCCCCTCCTCCCTTGTGGAGGGGGTCCGGTCCGATGACCATGGATGAAGTACTGGCTGTCCAGAGTCGAGACCCAGGATGGACCGCTCGCCTGTATCGATTGGGGACATCTCTACGCTGCTGATCCGCCTCCGCTTGAGATGGTCTCCTGTGGACGGGACTCTCGCTGCTGTCTTGGATCCGCTTTGAACTGAACTCTCGCGGCTGTGTTGGAGCCACTATGGATTGAACTTTCACAGCATCATGTTAGACCCGTTCGACATCCATTGCTTTCGGTCACCTAGAGGGGGGGGAGTTGCCCACATCTGAGGTCCTCTCCAAGGTTTCTCATAGTCAGCATTGTCACTGGCGTCCCACTGGATGTGAATTCTCCCTGCCCACTGGGTGTGAGTTTTCCTTGCCCTTTTGTGGGTTCTTCCGAGGATGTTGTAGTCGTAATGATTTGTGCAGTCCTTTGAGACATTTGTGATTTGGGGCTATATAAATAAACATTGATTGATTGATTCCCAAGATTTTAGTCAGGCTTATGGGGCGTGACATAATTGACCCAGTTTTCCCAGTATGAGGCAAATTTCTCCAATTTATAATTAATAAAGGCAGTTATCTTCTCCATTTATATATTAGGGACGGCGTGGCGGAGTGGGAGAGTGGCCGTGCGCAACCCGAGGGTCCCTGGTTCAATTCCCACCTAGTACCAACCTCGTCACGTCCGTTGTGTCCTGAGCAAGACACTTCACCCTTGCTCCTGATGGGTGCTGGTTGGCGCCTTGCATGGCAGCTCCCTCCATCAGTGTGTGAATGTGTGTGTGAATGGGTAAATGTGGAAGTAATGCCAAAACGCTTTGAGTACCTTGAAGGTAGGAAAGCGCTATACAAGTACAACCTATTTATAAGTCCATTGTGGTTTCCATCCATTGCTTCAAAGTTGGGCTCTCCTGGGATATCCTACTGGTGGTCTTTTTACAAGCCACCAGTAGGATATTCATTAAGTATTTATCTTTCTTCAGCCAATCTTGAGGAGCAAGTCCAAAAAACAAAGTTTTACTTATATATATATATTTTTTTACATTCTATTTTTCTTACTTTGAATTTACAGCCCCCTGGCACTGTTTTGTAATGTGTTATACTGTTGTTGAACTCTTTTGATTATTGTTTCTCTTCTGTTTGTTAATGTTGAAATCTATAAATAAATGTAAAAAAAAAAAAAACATTAACAGGAAGTGATGCGACGCGTTTTCCGTCCTCGACCAATGGGGGCCGGCCACGCTTTTAGGGTGCAGATCTATGTAGCCGACGCTGATTGGTCGGCGGGGCAGCGTCGTCTCCGCTCTGATTGGTCCACGGTGGTGCGTGGTGCGCTGCCATTGGTCAGCGGACGAGCATTTAACAGAGTGGGGTTTTTCTCACTGAGGGCGGTTCATTGTCAGTTTTGTCTACGGAGGAACGACGAACGTGCGCTGACTCACCTTCTCTTCTTTTTTTGTGTCCTCCGAGCTGCTTCACCGTCAGGCGAAAGAAGCTAAAATGAGGCGGGCGTGGGCTTTAGGTCTGTTCGTCGCGCTGCTGGCCTTCGGTGAGTAGCTTTGTGTCTTCACCCGGCAACTTGCTATGGTTAGCCGTTAAGTGAGCACAGTTAACACTAATATTTCGTTAATATCTGCTGTTTTGGCTGACGGTTTGCTTAAAACCTGCTAATTTTAACACAAGGCTATAATTTATCATCCTTCGTCTGTCATTAAGCATTAATTTTGCCTCGCTACAGTGTACATGTTATCCACCCGGCTTTCTAGAAGTTTCTATTAGACACTGCATTATCCATCTAAAAGTATACAAGCATTTTTTTCTTTTGTGTTCACAGTCAAGTTTACAATTAATAATAGCTTACAATAAATAGTAATTTAATTTTCTACCGCTTGTCCCTTTTGGGGTCGCTGGAGCATATCTCAGCTGCATTATTATTGTTATAAGTCACATGCATATTATTATATAGACATCACTAACGTCTTTGGTAATGTTTATATATATACAAAATGTTGAACATAGTCGTGATACACTTGTAAAGAACACAATGTCATGGCCGTCTTTAAGTTTCCAATACTTTCCATCTATTTTCCGTTTATCTGAGGTCAGGTCACGGGGCCAGCAGCCTAAGCAGGGAAGCTCAGACTTTCCTCTCCCTAGCCGCTTTGTCCAGCTCCTCCCGGGGGATCCCGAGGAGTTCCCAGGCCAGCCGGGAGACATAGTCTTCCCAACGTGTCCTGGGTCTTCCCCGTGGCCTCCTACCGGTTGGACGTGCCCGAAACACCTCCATAGGGTGGCGTTCGGGTGGCATCCTGACTAGATGCCCGAACCCACTCATCTGGCTCCTCTCCATGTGGAGGAGCAGCGGCTTTACTTTGAGCTCCTCTCGGATGGCAGAGCTTCTCACCCTATCTTCTAAGGGAGAGCCCCGCCACCTGGTGGAGGAAACTCGTTTCGGCCGCTTGTACCCGTGATCTTGTCCTTTCGGTCATGACCCAAAGCTCATGACCATAGATGAGGATGTGAACATAGATCGACCGGTAAATTGAGAGCTTTGCCTTCCGTCTCAGCTCCTTCTTCACCACAACGGATCAATACAGCGTCCGCATTATTGAAGACGCCGCACCAATCCGCCTGTCGATCTCACGATCCACTCTTCCCTCATTCGTGAACAAGACTCCTAGGTACTTGAACTCCAATACTTTCTACAACTCTTGATTGGAGCACATACTTGTTGATCACAAAAAACATTCATGAAGTTTGGTTCTTTTATGATTTTTATTATGGGTCTACTTGAAAATGTGAGCAAATCTCCTGGGTGAGAAAGTATACACACAGCAGTGTTAGTATTTAGTTACATGTCCCTTGGAAAGTTTCACAGCAATAAGGTGCTTTTGGTAGCCATCCACAAGCTTTGTTTCATCCTCCAGAAGGTCTTATCTTTGTCCATGTGATGTCAGATGAAAGAAAAATGGAGCTGTTTGGCCACAATACCCAGCAATATGTTTTGGAGGCCTTTAATCACAGGAACACCACACCTACCGTCAAGCATGGTGGTGGTAGTATTATGCTCTGGGCCTGTTTCGCTGCCAATGGATCCGGTGCTTTACATGGGACAATGAAAAAGGATTACCTCCAAATTCTTCAGGACAACCTGATTGAAATTTAATGATTGAAACTTTTATTAGTAGATGGTACAGTACATAGTCCGTACAATTGACCACTAAATGGCAACACCCGAATAAGTTTTTCAACTTGTTTAAGTCAAAAATTAAGTTTAAAATCATGAAGTTGGGTGTTCCAACAGGACCGCGAACCCAAACACATGTCAAAAGTGGTAAAAGTATGGCTATATTGGGCTAGACTTAAGCTTTTAGAATGGCCTTCCCGAAGTCCTGACTTAAAGGTGTGGACAATGCTGAAGAAACAAGTCCATGTCAGAAAATCAACAAACCATCAAGCATGGTGGTGGTAGTATTATGTTCTGGGCCTGTTTTGCTGCCAATGGAACTGGTGCTTTAAATGGCACAATGAAAAAGGGGGATTGCTGGCAAATTCTTCTGGACAACCTAAAATCATCATTCTGAAGGTTTGGGCGCAGTTGGGTGTTCTAACCGGACAATGACCCCAAACACATATCAAGTGGTAAATGTATGGCTAAATCAGGCTAGAATTAAGGTTACACCCATCAACAATCCTGTTCTGTCTCCCTGTAATGTTCTGATCTTGAATGGGGTTGTTCTGAAAATTTTAATATCCCTCGGGGATTAATTATTTCTGATTCTGATTTAGAATGGCCTTCCCAAAGTCCTGACTTAAAGGTGTGGACAATGCTGAAGAAACAAGTCCATGTCAGAAAATCAACAAACCTTCAAGCATGCTGGTGGTAGTATTATGTTCTGGGCCTGTTTTGCTGCCAATGGAACTGGTGATTTAAATGGCACAATGAAAAGGGATTGCTAGCAAATTAATCTCGACAACCTAAAATCAGCCCGGAGGTTGGGTGTTCTAACCGGACAATGACCCCAAACACATATCAAGTGGTAAACGTATGGCTAAATCAGGCTAGAATTAAGGTTAGACCCGTCAACGATCCTGTTCTGTCTCCCTTTTAATGTTGTTCTGATCTTGAATGGGGTTGTTCTGAAGTTTTTTATCTCTCGGGGATTAATTATTTCTGATTCTGATTTAGAATGGCCTTCCCAAAGTCCTGACTGAAATGTGTGGACAATGCCTAAGACACAAGTCCATGTCAGAAAACCAACACATTTAGTTGAACTGCACTGATTTTGTCAAGAGTGGTCAAAAATTCGACCAGAAGCTTGTGGACGGCTACCAAAAGCGCTTTATTGCAGTGACACTTGCCAAGAAGACATGTAAGCAAATATTAACATAGCATTAACATTGCTGTATGTATACTTTTGAGCCAGCAGATTTGCTCACATTTTCAGTACACTCATAATAAATTCATAAAAGAACCAAAACTTCATGAATTATTTTTTTGTGACCAACATGTCTGCTCTATTCACTCTTATCACAAAATAAGAGTTGTATAAGTTTTTGGAAACTCAAGACAGCCATAACATTATGTTCTTCACAAGTATGTATATAAGCTTTTCATTGTGACTGTACATCGAAAAAGTGCAAATAAAAACAAAGGTACTTATCAAAGTGTTTGGATATGTGCACAAATAATCACTTTTTTAAATTAATTGTAGCTGCAGTGCAAGCAGATGATGATGAACTGGATGTGGATGGCACAGTGGAAGAGGACCTGGGCAAAAGCAGGGATGGCTCCAAGACAGACGATGAGGTGGTTCAGAGGTTAGTCTTATTTTTTTCTTGGGCTTTAACCGGATTCTTCTGGGTGGTGTACTTTAATTAAAACCAAGGACTGAGAAGTGCTGGATTTCCTTACACGTATACTAAATGTAATAACATAACAAAACTCTACAATGTATCTCACATATCAAAGTAGAAAGCAAAAGACAGGCATACACTAGTCCCTGTTCTAAATATTGACCCCAGTTAACATGCTTTATCAGTATCACGTGTCCCAAAGTCACTACAGACAGTGATTTTAAAATTGACAGACAAATCAATGGGGTTTTAAAATCGTGTTTTTAGCAAAAGTAAAACCATATTTATCGAACAATTCGTGCATGCTTTTATTTCAAGTGCCCTGGACTACTGCAATGCATTTCATGCTGGCATTAGCCAAAAAGCTCTCTCCCGGTTGTAGTTAGTCCAGAACGCGGCAGCACGACTTTTAACAGGGGCCAGGAAACGTGAGCATATAACCCCAATTCTTGAGACATTGCACTGGCTCCCTGTTCATTTTAGAATTGATTCTAAAATGTTGCTATTTGGTCTAAAAGCTTTGCATGGACTGGCACCTCATATCTCGGACCTCTTCCAAGTTTACACTCCTGCACAAGGTCAGAGAGCCAGCTCCAGCTCGTGGTGCCTAAGACGAGATTTGAAACCAGGGGAGACGGGCCTTCTCTGTGGTCTGGAACACTCTGCCCCTCCATGTTCCAACTACTCCCAGATTGGAGTGTTTTATGTCTTGTCTTAAGACCTACTTTTATTTTCTGGGTTTTAACACCGAGTTGTGGTCCTGTGTTTTTTAAATTGGTATTTCTTTTGTTTTTAATGGGTTTTAACCTTTTAAAAATCTGTTTTAATATTGTTTTTATTCAGTCATTGATGGAGCTAAGGGTAACGTTTTTAATATTTGTGTGCAGCACTTTAGAAACATTTTTTGTTTAAATGTGCTATTATAGTTAAGTGAATTATATTTATATAGCACTTTTCTCTAGTGACTCAAAGCGCTTTACATTGTGAAACCCAATATTTCCCCTAGGGGGGGGTGTTGCCCACATCTGAGGTCCTCTCCAAGGTGTCTCATAGTCAGCATTGTCACTGGCGTCCCACTGGTTGTGAATTCTCCCTGCCCACTGGGTGTGTTTTCCTTGCCCTTTTGTGGGTTCTTCCGAGGATGTCTTAGTCGTAATGATTTGTGCAGTCCTTTGAGACATTTGTGATTTGGGGCTATATAAATAAACATTGATTGATTGATTTAAGTTACATTTTTAAAACAGTGTGGGTGGCACTGGGAGCAGTTGGGTAAAGTGTCTTTCCCAAGAGAACGGCAATGACTAGGATGGCTGAAGCAGGAATCAAACCTGGAACCCTCAAGTTGCTGGCACGGCCACCCTACCAACCGAGCTATATAAAGTGCATTAGATTGGATGCTTCGAAAAGCTGCACAACAAAGCATGCTCCTTGTAGCCATTCATCCAGACCTCCTCTTTTTTTGATTGATAAGAATCAAATCAGCACAAAATGTTGCTGATCATTTAGAATTTGAGTTTAAGTTTATTTTGTTTTAGAATCAAATCGATTAACTTGGTCAAATGGTAAAAATAGGGATTTTTTTTTTCTTTTTTTTTTGCTGGCAATTTGCTCCACTTTTAAAGCTTTTCTGTTACAACCTAAAACAATGTTAGTTATTTGCAAGCTTATCTGTCTGATTTATTGAATGTCAATAAAGATATAATGTTGTGCAGAGGTGTACTTGTAACAATTTTATAGACAAATTATACATTTAGTCCGGGTGGTGGCAGGATGTTGTCTTCATCCAGGGGACAAAGTGGATGTTTCTTGGATTAATTTAATGTTAAAGTACCAATGATTGTCACACACACACCCCGGTGTGGTGAAATTCTCCTCTTGATCACCCCCTGGGAGGTGAGGGTAGCAGCAGTGGCCGTGCCCGGGAATCATTTTGGTGATTTAGCCCCCAATTCCAACCCTTGATGCTGAGTGTCAAGTAGGAAGGTAATGGGTCCCGTTTTTATAGTCTTTGGTGTGCCTTGGCCGGGGTTTGAACTCACGACCTACAGGGCAGACACTAACCACAAATCCAGAGCAGGTTAATGATACAATGTTGTGCAGAGGTGTACTTGTAACAATTTTTTAGACAAATTATACTATATTTAGTCCGGGGGGTGGCTGAATGTTCTTCTTCCAGGGGGGGGCGTGACAGAAAATAGAGAAGCACTGCACTAGTCAAAGATCCTGTAATTACATGCCAGGAGTACTGTTTTCATTCTGTTTAAAATTCCTATTGACAGGATTGTTCAACTGCTGTTTTTAAGGATCGCAAAATTCTAGTCAAATATTCAATAGGACAGGAGTGCTTTGCTATTTCTCAGAACCCTGTGCAAAAATTCTAGTCAAAGATCTTCCCGACGTAATGGCTGTGCTGTTTTGCATAATGCTACTCAACTCTGTTGCGTGTTTAAGTACTTGCAACAATTCAAAGATCCTCTATATGACCAGAGTGTCCTGACATATGGGTTCTGTTTTCAAGAGTCACTGCAAAAATGCTCGTCAAGGAACCTCTGCATGACAGGAGTGTACTCTGTTGCATTTTTGAATATCTCCAGCCAAAAAAAGCCAATCAAAGATCCTTTATGACAGGGGTGCTCTGATGCTTTTTTTTTTTTTTAAGGACAGAGCGCTAAAATGCAAATCAAAACATGTCCATAATAGGAGCGCTATGTTGCTTTCAAGGACCTATGAACAAAAGTCCTGATCAAAGATCCTCTGACATAAGGGCGCTGTTTTGGAGGACCAACTGCAAAAAATGTTACATCCCAGAATAGGTCGCAAGTTGATGGACTCTTGTCGGTTTGTTTCATGAGTGTCAAGTTGACCAAGCTTGTGCACACCAACGGTCATGACAACCTTTTTTGAATGAACAAATATTGTGGCTTTGGCAGCGGCTTCATTAAAAGTCCCAGTGGGAACTTTGTGGAGGTTTTTTTTGGATTCTAACGATCTACTGTGCGAGTGTGATGTCTCACCTGTGAGTGCTTGTCTATTCCCCCCCTCAGAGAGGAGGAAGCTATCCAGCTGGATGGATTGAACGCAGCCCAGATTAAGGAACTCCGGGAGAAGTCGGAGAAGCACGCCTTTCAAGCGGAGGTCAACCGCATGATGAAGCTGATCATTAACTCACTCTATAAGAACAAGGAGGTAAGTGGTGTTACATGGGTGGGTTCTACTTTATTGACACGTGTAGCACTTACCAAGAATGGGAATTGTCGCTTCAGATCTTCCTCAGGGAGCTGATCTCCAACGCTTCTGATGCCCTGGATAAGATCCGCCTGTTGTCGCTCACCAATGAAGATGCAATGGCCGCCAATGAAGAGCTGACCATCAAAATCAAAGTATGGACTGTTTGTTTCACCATGTTGTCATTCAATGGGTGATTATATTTAAATGCGTTTTGCCCACTCCCAGTCCGACAAGGAGAAAAACATGCTCCACATCACTGACACGGGCATCGGCATGACCAAAGAGGACCTGGTGAAGAATTTGGGCACCATCGCCAAGTCGGGCACCAGCGAGTTCCTGAACAAGATGACTGAGATGCAGTCTGAGGATCAGTCCACCTCGGAGCTGATCGGCCAGTTCGGCGTGGGCTTCTACTCCGCCTTCCTGGTGGCCGACAAGGTCATCGTGACGTCCAAGCACAACAACGGCACCCAGCACATCTGGGAGTCCGACTCCAACCAGTTCTCTGTCATCGAGGACCCCCGTGGGGACACGCTGGGCAGGGGGACTACAATCACGTAGGTCCTAATGCAGGATTCTTTCTCCGTTTCTTTGTGTCAAAGTCTAAATGTTTTTTTTAATTCATCTACAGACTGGTGATGAAAGAGGAGGCTTCAGACTTCTTGGAGCTGGAGACCATCAAGAACCTCGTCAGAAAGTACTCGCAGTTCATCAACTTCCCCATTTACGTGTGGGCCAGCAAGGTAATGACTGACACACTAGCATACTTGCTAAAATGTGGTGAATATCAATATTTTCTATCAATGCAATGTCTAAGTTTTATTTCAGCGTTTTACCTTTCACCATCAAACAGATTTTCACTTATTTGTTTTGTCGGTAGTGGCCTTGATTTTGATTTCTAATTAGTGTTCTCCCGATACCAATATTTAAGTACCAGTACCAAAATTATTTTGGTACTTTTTCTAAAAGTGGACCACAAAAAATGACTATTAGCTTTATTGTAACAATCAATCAATGTTTATTTATATAGCCCCAAATCACAAATGTCTCAAAGGACTGCACAAATCATTACGACTACAACATCCTCGGAAGAACCCACAAAAGGGCAAGGAAAACTCACACCCAGTGGGCAGGGAGAATTCACATTCAGTGGGACGCCAGCGACAATGCTGACTATGAGAAACCTTGGAGAGGACCTCAGATGTGGGCAACCCCCCCCCCTCTAGGGGACCGAAAGCAATGGATGTCGAGCGGGTCCAACATGATACTGTGAAAGTTCAATCCATAGTGGCTCCAAGACAGCAGCGAGAGTCCCGTCAAAAAAAACTTGTTTAAGTTTGTCTTTAAATAAGATAGTGAACAAACAAGACAATTTGTCTTTTAGTAGTAAGTTAACAAAATATGCAATAACATATTGTCATTTATCATTTAATTTTGTCAAAATTAAGGAAAAATGGTACAAAATGAATTATTAATCTACCGTATTTTTGGGACTAAGTCGCAGTTTTTTTCATAGTTTGGCCAGCGGTGCGACTTGTGTGAAATTAACACATTACTATAAAATATCAAATATTTGGCTCGTTCACGTAAGAGACTGGACTTATAAGATTTCATGGGATTTATCGATTGTTTGGTAAACGTATAGCATGTTAGTTATTTGAACGACTCTTGCCATGTTAGGTTAACATACCAGGCACTTTCTCAGTTGGTTATTTATGCGTCATATAACGTACACCTATTCAGCCTGTTCCCTATTTATTTGTTTTTAAATTGCTTTTCAAATGTCTGTCCTTGGTGTTGGGTTTTATCAAATTTCCCCCAAAAATGCGACTTAAATTCCAGTGCGACTTATGTTTTTTTTTTTCCTTTTTCTTATGCATTTTTGGCAGGTGCGACTTATACTCTGAAAAATATGGTACTTGTCCATTTACTGTTAATATCTGCTTACTTTCTCTTAACATGTTCTATCTACACTTTTGTTAGAGCGTAATCAATATTCTCTTGTTGGATACTTTACATTAGTTTAGGATGATACCACACATTTAGGTATCGATCTGATATTACTTAGTTACAGAATCATACATTGGTCATGTGTCCAGGGACATTTTCTGAGTTTATAAACATATACATTTTTTTTGAAAAGACAAGATGTTTTGATGCACAAAATGTTGGCATAATCATAGTATTGACTAGATACACTCCTGTACTTGGTATAATTACAGTGGATGTTGGGTGAAGATCCACCAATGGCATTTGTTTACATTTTGACGCCGGTGAGCTATGGTGTGTAGTGAAGCATGTTTAGCTATTCCTCATCCTGCAGGGATACTTGTAAGAAACATACTTTGTCGCCATCGAGGCGAGGATTCGCCGACTATTAGCTAGGGCTGGGCGATGTTGCATTTCTTTTAATATTACGATATTTTACCTTGGCCTTGAATGAACACTTGATGCAAATAGTCACAGCAGTATATGTGTATACATTAAAACATTCTTCATACTGCATTCATATATGCTACTTTTAAACTTTCATGCAGAGAAGGAAATCACAATTGACCAAAAAGTGTATTAAAGTTATTAAGCAATTGCACAAACATTCAAGTCATTTCCAAAACATAAAAGTGCAAGATTGTCAGACATTTTAAGTGTCAAATAAAAATGAGCTGCATAATAGGAAATAGTATTCATCCTTCACTATGTGGTAGGTTATTAAGGTTATGAAATTCTCTAGCGAGTGACTATTCAAATGATGCTACATTTTAGCAGTAATGCTAAATTTTATTGCAACGCTTGTACCGCATGCTTGACTTATTACGGTTGTCTGTTCGACATATTCCCACTTTAAGCCGAACCACTGCCAGACGATGGAAACCCTGCTGTTTTTATTATGAATTGTCTTCCTTCATTTGTTACCAGATCCGCACCTTTTTTCTCTCATATTCCCACTCGTACGGCTACGTTAGCAGCTAATGTTAGCCACGCCGCTACCTCTGTTGGGTGAGGGTGTATGTAAGAATGTGCGCCTGCTTGTCTGTGAGGAGAGACAGTGAAGAGCCTGAATGCCCGCAGCTAAAAGCAACTGCGTTAGAACGTATACTCAAATATTACGATATAGTCATTTTCTATATCGCACAGAGACAAACCCGCGATATATCGCCCAGCCCTACTATTAGCTCTTCGTTTCAAACAGGTAACACATTGCAAGAAGGAATGTCACATGGTAATACTTGCAGACTTTAATATACGTAAAGGAGTAGGAAGAATCAACTCTTATATTTAATACCGACCTCTTCACCATGTACCTTACTGATAATTCACATAACTTGTGTCTAGGTTCAATTTCTGTGTGAAAAGGTCTTAGTTGGGAAAGTGAGTCAGCGCATTGGTACTAAATATACATACTGGTCTGAAACTTTTGACCTAATTGTACATTCATAACTGATCCTGAGATATACAAAGAAAGCCAATTTTTTGTTTTATACTGTAGAGTCTTTTATGATTGGTTACTGTTTTCAAATGCATCAGTCTGAGTTGGTTTTTTTTATAATTGTAATTTTGTCCAGTTTTCCTGCAATCCGTTTAATTTGATGGAGATTTTACAGTTTGTGGTCCAAGTGCTAAGAGTTGCTTCCTCAACTTCCAAGCTTTCTTGTTGAGGTCTGCATTGTTTTAATGTAAATGTTTGTTCCTTTGACCTTTATTTTTGTTTTAATAGGGAAATCATAGGGTGTGCAAACTGATTTCCGAGCAAATAAAATCCTTCGAGCTATTGACGCAAAGGTGACACTATCCCTAAAAGTCTGCTTAATTTTTTTGATAGTTTGGAATTCCAAAAAGGGCCAATTCTGCATAAGGTGTCAATTTAAAACTTAGCGCATCTGCAAGATCTTAAAGAATATTAATCCAATAGGCTTTCACTTTTTTATTGTGTTGATGAACTTTGACAGGTGTGGTGTTAATCCCTGTTCGACATTAAAATTAAATGCGTCTGTTTACAGACATATCCACTCGAGGTGAGGGATATAATCGATTTTTAGATGCATCGCAATTCAGTGATGGACGATTTACAGAATCTGTTAACGTCAATAGTTTATAATCTATTGTAAAGTAATGCAAACAGTTCTAAAATTTGGCTGACTCCGGCCAGCCACTTCAGAGATCGGACCAGCTCCTTTGCTATCAGGCACTTATGTTCCAGTTTTGCACACAATTTAATTTAACAAAAATGGCAATTTAACCTTCTTATTCTAAATGAATTTAGTTTGTTTAGGTTGCAAGTGAATTTTGTATTTAGTGAAACAAAAACAAATGTGAAACTGCATCAACGTACATGAATAAAAATCAACTGATGCACCTTTAAATTGAATTGTGAGGTGCCGCAAAGAGCCACCATCTTTGAATGAAGAAAGTTGGCCACTTGTTGTTCTGCAGCATATTTTTGTCTGTCAACTATTAGGCTTGTTTTTATCTAAAGGCCAGTCATCATCAATGTGTTTTTGGCAATCTTATTCAATTTGATTTTGTCTTGGACATGACAGACGGAGACCGTAGAGGAGCCCATTGAGGAGGATGCTGAGGCAGCAGAGGAACCAGAGAAAGAGGTGTCAGAAGATGATGTTGAGGTAGAAGAGGAGGAGGAAGAAGACAAAGAAAAGCCCAAGACCAAAAAGGTGAGGACTAACTTCTGTCATTTAGCTGGAAAATTGATTTTTTTATTGGTGTTTTTGGACCTATTAACTTATTTTTTAATACAAAGGTTGAGAAGACCGTGTGGGACTGGGAGCTGATGAATGACATCAAGCCCATCTGGACAAGACCCGCTAAGGAGGTTGAGGAGGACGAGTACAAGGCTTTCTACAAGACCTTCTCAAAGGTAAGACACTGGACTATATCGTATAATGTATAGCTCAGTTCCAGAGCTTACATCATGTTGGTTAAAACTGTGGTCTAACAGGACAGCGACGACCCTCTGGCTCACATCCACTTCACCGCCGAGGGCGAGGTGACCTTCAAGTCCATCCTGTTCGTCCCCAAGGCAGCGCCCCGCGGCCTCTTTGACGAGTATGGCTCCAAGAAGAACGACTACATCAAGGTAGGTGCCTGGAACAAACACTGGATTACCGTCATTATTCTAGTTCTGCATCCAAAATGTCACCTTGTCTTTACAGCTCTTTGTCAGGAGAGTTTTTATCACCGACGACTTCAATGACATGATGCCCAAGTATCTCAATTTTGTCAAGGGAGTGGTGAGTCAACACGGAGTGGAGTCGGCCTTTACTTTGCATTTCACTTCACTTAGTTTGTTTGTCTTTAAATGTCAGGTTGATTCTGATGACCTTCCCCTGAATGTGTCCAGAGAGACTCTTCAGCAGCACAAACTGCTCAAGGTAAAGCTGTTTACTTAAAAATGACTTTAAATACTGTAGTGTTGGGTTTAAAGCAAACAAAGATGTCATCAAACCGATATAATTGTTATTGGCACACTGGAGACAATCAGGAGTTTGGTCACATATGGATTTTGGGGGGCATTTCCTCCCCAAAAACCTCTGCCAAAGCCATAACTTCTAGCATTTGTTAGTAAATGAAGGAAAGATCTAAATCACATAGGAGGGCTATAAAAATTAACATACCATATTTTTTTTGGTCCATAGGGCACATAGAGTTAAAAAGTGCACTACCGATGAGCGGGTTTATTCAGGTCTATTTTCATACAAAATTCGCACCGGATTATAAGGCGCATTAACTGAGTCATATATTTTTTTTTCTAAATTTAAAACACTATCTTGTGGTCCACATAACATGTGGTGGTCATCCTTTGGTGAAAGTGTTTCATAGATGTTTTACAGAACATTTTCAAGTACCTTTATGACAGTCGCTTCAGAATGCACCAATTTGTGCCCGGTCTTATTTATGTGGCTCACCTTCGACGGCGTCTTCTCCCCATCAATTTTGTAGCCGTGTAGCGTGGAAGTTTCAAAAGATGAGCGAACCAGTTTAGTGACATTCAGACTTTACTTCAATCAATAAAGGAGCAGCATCTCATCTGTGGCTCAATAATGCAACATCGTCGGAAATTTGTCCCGTGAAAAACCGTCCGCCTGGAATCCTCTAATAACTAAAGTTCCATGGGTGAATTATGTAAACCTACTACAGTTTTTTGCGCTTTGATCGCTAGTCTATTGACTGATAAGTAGGAACTTTACACTACTTTATATTAGAAATGGCAACAGCGGAAGATTAATGCCACATAAGAAGGTAGAGAAAGAAGCTTATAACTACGGTGTCTTCACAGGCCACAATTACAGAATCACTCACATTTTCAGGACTTATGCAGATCACAAATACACATCAGAAGGTAAAAAGTCGGTGTTGTATAATATTCCGAAACAAAACGCCGGGTAATGTCGTATAATTAATGCGCCGAAAATCCATCAAACTGACTTCATAGCTTACGAAGTCGTACTAAAAACATTTTGACTGATTTTTGGGCTTCACGGTGGCAGAGGGGTTAGTGCGTCTGCCTCACAATACGAAGGTCCTGCAGTCCTGGGTTCAAATCCAGGCTCGGGTTCTTTCTGTTTGGAGTTTGCATGTTCTCCCCGTGAATGCATGGGTTCCCTCCGGGTACTCCGGCTTCCTCCCACTTCCAAAGACATGCACCTGGGGATAGGTTGATTGGCAACACTAAATTGGCCCTAGTGTGTGAATGTTGTCTATCTGTGTTGGCCCTGCGATGAGGTGGCGACTTGTCCAGGGTGTACCCCGCCTTCCGCCCGATTGTAGCTGAAATAGGCGCCAGCGCCCCCCGTGACCCCGAAAGGGAATAAGCGGTAGAAAATGGATGGATGACTTTTGAGCCTTGTGAGTAATGTTCTATATTCTAAATGGAGCGTTTGTTTTGTTTACTAGCATTATCTTGCAGTCTACATGTATGATTGCCATCTACTGGTCACACTTATTACACTATGTGCCAAATAAAATTGCTTCGAGGTCGGTAAGCACAACCAGAATTAATCCATACATTAGGTGCACCGGGTTATAACGCGCACTGTCGATTATTGAGAAAAAGGATTTTAAGTGCGCCTTACAGTCCGAAAAATATGGTAGTAATGTGGATGAATCCACTACTCAGATTTTGTGATTGTCTCTGCAGACGCATCTTAGATCAGTGGAGCCTTACTTTACGTTTAAGTTTTGTTTTTTTACCAGGCATACATGCTTTTTTGAAAAATTGCAACATTACTTAGACTAGGCCTGTGCAATTATTTTGACTCAAGGGGCCAAATTTTAGAGGAACAAAATGTCTAGGGGCCAGTATATCAAATTTTAGGAACTCTAATACAAAACATCCCTATTTTATTTTTCTGAGACACCCAGAATGTACATTAAAATAACACATGTGGGATTTACAATAACTATGAATGGTAAAACACTAAATATTGACAACATATGAACATCACACCTCTCCATCCACATATTTTTACAAACACGACATATGAATATGGAGGGTAAGAAAAACCCACCTACCGTATTTTTTTGGACTAAGTCAAAGTTTTTTTCATAGTTTGGCTGGGGTGTGCGACTTATACTCCGGAGCCACTTGTGTGAAATTAACACATTACTGTAAAATATCAAATTCTATTTATCTCATTCGCGGAAGAGACAAAGATGTCAACAATCGTCACACACACGTCAGCAATCGCCACACACGTCAACCAATAAGAATTGGGCGGGGGAGGGTCATGGCAGAAGTGCATTGTGGGTCATGGAATGCTAACTACTATATGCTACTGCCATAGCTATTAAAATGGATCATTTCATCGTTGGTAACTTATAAAAACTGAGAAGGGCTGAAAAAAAAGTTGGACCGAAAAGGAAATCATGTACTGCAGATTACAAGCTAGACGTAGTGAAATATGCAGCAGAAAACAAGAGGAAGCGGCGCAGAGTTAAGAAGCGACATCGAGGAAGATTTCATGTGATTTATTGATTAGGAGTGACAGATTGTTTGGTAAACGTATAGCATGTTCTATGTTATTTGAATGGTTCTTACCATAATGTGTTAAGGTATCATACCAGGCACCTTCTCAGTTGGTTATTTATGCGTCATATAACGTACACTTATTCAGCCTGTTGTTCACTATTCTTTATTTATTTTAAATTGCCTTTCAAATGTCTATTCTTGGTGTTGGATTTTATCAAATTGACCCCAAAAATGCGATTTATGCTCCAGTGCGACGTGTTTTTTTTTTCTTCTTCTTCTTCTTCTTTTATTATGCATTTTCGGCAGGTGCGATTTATACTCTTGAGTGATTTATAATCCGTAGAATACGGTACAATCCGACATCTGTATCACTAGGCTTTTGAACTTTCTTGTAAAAAAATCTCCTTGCGTGTACCATAGTAACTAGATTACCATAGTAACTAGTACATCATGCAAAAGGCCTGATTCCAACCATTGAAATACCTTGTATAGTTCAAGACTTGCAGTCATTTGAAAACATCATAATGGCAGCTACAGTTTTCATCTTAAAAGATCTTAAAAATAAAAATATTTGGGAATGTCTGGCGGGCCGGATTTAATTAAATTTTCCCAGGTGTGGTATACATGAAGCTAACAGTCGTTGTCGTCGACCAGGTTATCCGCAAGAAGCTGGTGCGCAAGACGCTGGACATGATCAAGAAGATGGCAGAAGAGCACTACAACGACAAGTTCTGGAAGGAGTTTGGCACCAACATCAAGCTGGGCGTCATCGAGGACCACTCCAACAGGACCCGCCTGGCCAAGCTGCTCCGCTTCCAGACTTCCAACAGCGACACGGTGCTGGCCAGCCTGGAGCAGTACGTGGAGCGCATGAAGGAGAAGCAGGACAAGATCTACTTCATGGCCGGCACTAACAGGAAGGAGGTGAGGGGATCGGAGGTTTTGACCACCAAGGAGGCAAGAAGTGACCCTTGTGAGTTGTCCCTCAGGCGGAGGCGTCTCCCTTCGTGGAGAGGCTGCTGAAGAAGGGTTACGAGGTGATCTACCTGACGGAGCCCGTGGACGAGTACTGCATCCAGGCTCTGCCCGAGTTCGACGGCAAGCGCTTCCAGAACGTGGCCAAAGAGGGCGTCAAGTTTGACGAGAGCGACAAAGTCAAAGAAAAGCGCGAGGCTCTGGAGAAAGAGTACGAGCCTCTCACCACCTGGCTGAAGGAGAAGGCGCTCAACGACAAGGTCAATAAGAAGCCTGTTGTCTGGCTGAATGACCAGCAGTCCATCTCAACCTTTTTGACTCTTTGACAGATTGAAAAGGCCGTGCTCTCGCAGAGGCTCACCAACTCGCCGTGCGCCCTGGTGGCCAGTCAGTACGGCTGGTCGGGCAACATGGAGAGGATCATGAAGGCCCAGGCTTACCAGACCGGAAAGGATATTTCCACAAAGTGAGTGCTCACTTTTTAAAAACAACCTTGATGTTAAACTGCAGCTGACAAAGTCTCTCTGGTATTTCAGTTACTACGCCAGCCAGAAAAAAACCTTAGAAATCAACCCCAAACATCCGCTCATCAAGCAGATGCTCAAACGAGTCAATGTAAGTAACAATCGCCTTTTTTATTTGTGCACCTGTTTGAAATCTAACTTGAGTCTTTTTAGTAAGTTCTACTCAAGAGAATGTCTAACACAAATATATGGAATAGTAATTGAAAGAGAAAATGAAACCAAATTTCTTGGTATGATTGACAATGAATTGAAATGGAAATCTCATGTCAAAAAAATATATATAACATGCAGTAGCAAGAAACTCGTCAATGAATATAGCAAAACATGTTTTCGACCAAAAATCACTCCGTATTCTCCTACTGCTCGCTAGTGTTACATATGAGTTGTGTAGAAATATGGGGAAATAAGTACACTTCATTAACAGTGTTACAAAAAATGTCAGTTGGAATGATGTTGAATATTGAAACCCTACAAACACTTTATACATTGAATCAAATATACTGAAATTTCACAACATAGTGAATTAGCTAAAAGCTAAAATTATACACAAATCAAACTAATCTGCTACCCAAGAATATACAACAATTAACAAGAGGAAAAATATAATCTTTGAAGAAAATGTCATTTAAAACATTTATAAGCACGTACAACACTTAAGACATTCAGTATGTAGAGTTAAATTATGGAATGGGTTTAGCAAAAATCAAAACAATGTACTAATATGATCCACTTTAAGAAACTCTTTAAACTTAGTGTCTACGGAGAGAACCATGATAAACGTTCTGAATTTCTCATTCATTTTCAAGATAATCTTACTCATCTCACAATATGAAATATAACTCAATTATTTATTACTTATGGTGTATATCGTGAATAAATGGAGAACAGGAAGTGAACAAAAGTTTGAGTAACTATGTAAAGGAAAAATGGGTAGGATTTAAATAAGCTATGCTTCTTCCAAATCTTTTTCGAACATGTTTAATAGAGAAACTGGAAATTGTGATTGTATCATGTTGTATGCATGCATGTTTCAAATAAACTACACTCAACACACGCTGGAAAGCTAATAAGCTGTGACTCGCAGAAATGCTGTTGTGCACTTTTCACACATGCACGTGAAGGTTAAAAAGACATTTTTTTTTTTTAAACCTGACTGACAAACTAAAAAGGGGCTTTTTGTAATAGTAATACATTTCTTCATCCACAGCAACCCTGAGATGAACCTGATTGCACATTTTTTTTTTTGCCTTTTGAGAGCAATTATACATTTATTTTTGTAAAGAACTTAAATTAGGATCTAATTTAAATTGTAAATATCTTTATTGTACTACGTAGTTAATCATACATTATTTTTATTAGGAGCTTTAAATTTAACTGATCATTGTATTGTACTATATGGTTTTATCATACACTATTACAGCTTTATGAATGTAATTGGATTTAAAATATTTTATTGTACTACATAACGTATTTTCCGGACCATAGGGCTCACTGGATTAAAAGGCGTACTGCCGGTGAACTGGTCTATTCAGGTCATTTTTCATACAAAGGGCACATATGGTGCATTGAAATAGTCTTAACTTTTTTCTAAATTTAAAAGACTTCCTTGTGGTCTACATAACATGTAATGGTGTTTTTTTTGGTCAAAATGTTGCATAGATGTTTTACAGATAATATACAAGCCACTTTCTGAGGATGCGCCGTTATGTGGGCGGTCTTATTTATGTGGCTCACCTTCAACAGCGTCTACTTCCCGTCTTTGTTGTAGCGGTGTAGCGTGCAAGGACGGGAGTGGAAGAAGTGTCAAAAAATGGCGCTAACTGTTTTAATGACGTTCAGACTTTACTTCAATCAATAACAGAGCAGCGTCTCCTCATCCGCAAACACCGGTAATGTGTCCCGTAAAAAAACGTCTGACCGGAACTCTAATGACTAAAGTTCCTTGGGTGAATAATGTAAAATCACTTTACCGGTATGTTTTTAGTGCTTTCATGACTACTTTACTGACAGTTATGTAAGAACTTTACACTACTTTATATTAGAAATGGCAACAGCGGAGGATGAATGTCCCATAACAAGAAGATAGAGGAAAAAGAAATAACTACAAAGGCAGACGTGTGCAATTTTACAGGATTTATGCAGATCCCAAATACAGATCAACAGGTATCGGAAGGTGAGAAAAGTTGCTTTTGCATATTGCAAAACAAAATGCAAAATGTCTTTTTATATATATATATATATATATGATATTACTCTTATGTGGAAGCACATCAAATTGTGCAGCCTACACTTTTATCTATCAATCGTTTACTTATATAGCCCTAAATCACTAGTGTCTCAAAGGGCTGCACAAACCACTACGACATCCTCTGTAGGCCCACATAAGGGCAAGGAAAACTCACACCCAGTGGGACGTCGGTGACAATGATGACTATGAGAACCTTGGAGAGGAGGAAAGCAATGGATGTCGAGCGGGTCTAACATGATACTGTGAAAGTTCAATCCATAATGGATCTCCAACACAGTCGCGAGAGTCTCTTATGTTTGACTGCCATCTACTGGTCACACTTATTACACGATGTACTATATAAAATAGTTTAGAGGTGGGTAAGCTCAATCAAACTTATTCCTTACATTAGGCGCACTGTCGAGTTTTGAGGAGTAAAAAGGATTTTAAGTGCACATTTTTATAGTCCGGAAAATACGGTAATCAAATCGTCCACCCAAGAACCGGAATGGAATCCTAAGTTGTAAGGTTTCTGTCAAAAGTCACTTAAGGTTTTTTTTTTCGTTTTTAAACGGACATGCTGTGTTCCTGCATGTAAAATACTTTTTGGCGCCTGCAGGACGACGCCGAGGACCAGACGGCGTCCGACCTGGCCACCGTCCTCTTCGAGACGGCCACCCTGCGCTCGGGCTACCAGCTGGCCGACACCAAGGCGTACGGCGAGAGGATAGAACGCATGCTGCGGCTCAGCATGAACGTCCCTCTGGATGAGGAGGCAAGTCATGCGACGCCCATAAGTTTACGGGTGAAAGACTCAGGTGGGACAGCAGGGTTGAAGTGTGCACTTTGTGCAGGTGGAGGAAGAACCAGAGGAGGAACCTGAAGAGCCAGCAGATAATGAAGATGATGATGATGATATTGAAGAAGAGACCGATGGAGCCGAGGGAGATGACGTTGATGAAGAAGAAACGGTAAGAACGCTTTGTTTGCACGAGTGTCTCGATACCAATATTATTGGATGTATTTTAACAAAAAATGTTAGTACATTAAACATGTTTATTATTGCAAGTTTGCCCTTAAATAAAATAGTGAACATACTAGACAACTTGTCTTTTAGTAGTAAGTAAACAAACAGACTCTTAATTAGTTTGCTGACATATGCAGTAACATACTGTCATTTATCATTCTATTTTTTTTCCTACATAAAGGACAAACTGTAAAAATTGATTATTAATCCACTTATTCATATACTATCTGCTTACATTCTCTTTTAACATGTTCTATCTACACTTCTGTTAGAATGTAATCACTTATTCTTCTGTTTGATACTTTACATTAGTTTTGGATGATACCACACATTTAGGACATTTAGGTATCGCTCCGATACCAAGTAGTTACAGGATCGTACGTTGGTCATGTTTAAAAGTCCTCATGTGTCCAGGGACATATTTTCTGAGTTTATAAACATAATATGCATTTTTAAAAAGCAAGATTTTGTGGTGATATCGATTTAATCCCAGTAGTATCGACTAGATACGCTCCTGTACTTGGTATCATTACTGTATGTCAGGTGTAGATCCACTAATGGCGTTTGTTTACATTTTGACGCCGGTGAGCTATGGTGTGCAGTGAAGCATGTTTTATGTATTCCTCGTCCTCCAGTGATGATGATACTTGTAAGAAACTTTGTCACCTTGGGGACCAGGATTGGTGATTTTAGAAGTAGCTAAAACACTGCAGACTGTGGCTGAACGTAACTATCCATGTCTTAAAGCAACCTTTTTGAGCCAAAATGCGTCCGTTCTCCCTTTTCTGTCGACACACTGTCTGCTTGTAAGTACTCGTGTGTGTGCACGCGCTGCCGAACATGCTCGTCTGCTTGTAAAACCCAGCAATTTATGACTGAGGGGTATGGACTTTTTGTTTTTTGAGGTGGTATAGTACGGAATATGATTGATTAGTATCACGTTACTATACTAACACTGATATACAATCCTAGTTTGCACATTAACAAGTTGAATGTTTAAACTTTCGTGGCTCCATGTGTTATCTCCTAGGCGACAAAAGACGAACTGTGAAACATCCACTTGAAGAGCACGAGGAGGAACAACAGAGCTGGGAAGTGGTTCTACCTCCCACTGTGGTTGTCCTGGGTTGGGGTTTTTATAAGGAGCGCGTTTGTTTTGTTTGTTCTGTATTTTTTTTTTTATTACATTCCTCATGATTGTAAATTTGTTAATATTTAACTGACCTGTTGATGGAAAGATCCTGTATTGATTGAATAAATGTCTCCTGGAAGAACAGGCTTGTTTTTTTGCTACTCACATCATTAAGGAAGTTATTTGCATCCATTGCTCTTCTTCCGCTTTTTCGAAGTCAGGTCGCGGGGGCAGCAGCCTAAGCAGGGAAGCCCAGACTTTCCTCTCCTTAGCCACTTCGTCCAGCTCTTCCCGGGGGATCCCGAGGCGTTCCCAGGCCAGACGGGAGATAGTCTTCCCCGTGGCCTCCTACCGGTCAGATGTACCCTAAACACCTCCCTAGGGAGGCGTTTGGATGGCATCCTGACCAGATGCCCAAACCGCCTCATCTGTCTCCTCTCAATGTGGAGGAGAAAGTTATTTGCACAGTCCCTGATTTAGTTTTTATGTTAGTGTGAATGTTGTCTGTCTATCTGTGTTGGCCCTGCGATGAGGTGGCGACTTGTCCAGGGTGTACCCTGCCTCCCGCCCGATTGTCGCTGAGATAGGCGCCAGCGCCCCCCGCAAACCCGAAAGGGAATAAGCGGTAGAAAATGGATGGATGTTCCAGATTAGTTTGGCACAAGAAGCATTAAAATTGGCATAGAACATCTGCACTTTTCCTACACCATATTGGGTTTTTAAACTTTTTTTAAAGAGCATTGTCAGTTATGGACTACAATTATTGAATTTGACTTTTTTTTTTATTTTTTATTTTTTTTTTAAGGGCCTTCAAAACCTGTTATCACTAAACTGTAGAAAAAAAATCTTGCAATATAACACGATTTCAAGACTGGTTACAAAAAAAGCTAAAACTGACATCTGTCGATGTGCAGATTGGCGGGAAAATTCCAATTGTAAAGTATTTAGATGTGTTTTAAACCCCCTAAACTAGAGTAAAAAAAAATCTGTAAATGTAGTCTTGGTAAGATTTCCTGAAATTACATTCTTTTTATTGAAACTTTTATTAGATTGCACAGTTCAGTACAATAGACCAATAAATGGTAACACCCAAATAAGTTTTCCAACTTGTTTGAGTCGGGGTCTTTGTTAATTCGTAGTAAAGTATCCAAATTCAAGCTTTATCCACTTAATTTATGCACGACAGTGTAGTCAACAGTGCACAAAACAAGGTTATTTTCTACCACATACAAAACCTGAAGGCTTAGTTGTCCACATGCGTGGACAGTACCTCTTTTTTTAGCTCTTATTTCCAAAAGTGTATACACTACTGAATTGGGGTCTTATGGCCACTTATGTGGACACTTTTACTGCCATCTGGGGGTGTCAGAAAAGCCCATCATACAATGGAATTTGGGGGGAATAAGTGTCATAATTAGCATGTGACTAAAAAAGTACACATGTGTGTACTTATGGACTAAGTACATTATTACGAAAGATAATTCTTAGTTTGTTTTCTAATTATGGTCCAATAAGCCCAAATAGCAAAGGGAAATAAAAACATGTAAACAGCTTGGGCCTTAAGAGATTTTAAATCAAACCTGTATCAGCAATTAAAACGTCTAGTGGTACTGTTAAAATTCAAATAAAACTTATCAAAACGGGAGAAAATAAGGAAAATGTTTGAACTGTTTGTAGAACCCATTCGACACCATGTAAGCAAGTGGTTCCGCTTGTAGTCTGATTTGAGTGGAAATGGGCATTCCCCCGTTTTCATTGCCGACATTGTCTCACAAGATGTTTCTCTTTAAATATCCTTCTTGAAAATGGCCTTGCAAATATCTGCCACCTTGTCAACATTTCCTTTAAATTGCTTCTTGTGATTGGATAATTACTTTGGAATGACAAGTGAGCATCCAATCAGGCTATTTAGGCTATTGTCAATAACTTGTGATCAGATTGTCTATCAACTGTATGTGTTCCCAAATTCATCCGCTAACGATCCCGATGAGTAACCAATCGCGGGACGCGTAAATGTCGCGCTCAACGTGAGGCTGACTAGAAGGCCTGACTGACAACTCGTGATCTGACTGGCTATCGCAATTATCTATCAACTGTATGCCCCCGTTGTTGATTCTCAAAGCTCCGGGCAGATTTGGTACAGCACTGCAACATAAGCTAGCTGAATTCTGATTGGATACAAAATAAAAATAACAGCACTGAAAGGAGTAAAATATGACATGAAGAGAATATGAATACTTTTAAATATTTAGGGAAAGTAAGTCCATTTTCTTCCGCTTATCCGGGGTTGGGTGGTGGGGCAGCAGCCTAAGCAGAGAAGCCCAGCCCTCCTTTTCCCCCAGAAGCCACTTCGTCCAGCACCTCCCCGGGGGAACCCGAGGCTTTCCCAGGTCAGCTTGGGAGACATAGTCTTCCCAACGTGTCCTGGGTCTAAGAGTCGAATATATCTTTATTGTCATTGTACAAACCCTATTTCCATATGAGTTGGGAAATTGTGTTAGATGTAAATATAAACGGAATACAATGATATGGAAATCCTTTTCAACCCATATTCAGTTGAATATGCTACAAAGACAAGATATTTTATCAAACTCATAAACTATTTTTTTTTTCAAATAATTAACTTAGAATTTCATGGCTGCAACACGTGCCAAAGTAGTTGGGAAAGGGCATGTTCACCACTGTGTTACATCACCTTTTCTTTTAACACTCAAACGTTTGGGAACTGAGGAAACTAATTATTGAAGCTTTGAAAGTGGAATTCTTTCCCATTCTTGTTTTATGTAGAGCTTCAGTCCTTCAACAGTCTCAGCTGTCGTATTTTACGCATCATAATGCGCCACACATTTCCGATGGGAGACAGGTCTGGACTGCAGGAGGGCCAGGCAAGTACCCGCACTCTATTTTTTTTACGAAGCCACGCTGTTGTAACACGAGCTGAATGTGGCTTGGCATTGTCTTGCTGAAATAAGCAGGGGCGTCCATGAAAAAGACGGCGCTTAGATGTCAGCATATGTTGTTCCAAAACCTGTATGTACCTTTCAGCATTAATGGTGCCTTCACAGATGTGTAAGTTACCCATGCCTTGGGCACTAATGCACCCCCATACCATCACAGATGCTGGCTTTTCAACTTTGCGTCGATAACAGTCTGGATGGTTCGCTTCCCCTTTGTCCGAATGACACGATGTTGAATATTTCCAAAAACAATTTGAAATGTGGACTCGTCAGACCACAGAACACTTTTCCACTTTGCATCAGTCCATCTTAGATGATCTCGGGCCCAGAGAAGCCGTTGGCGTTTCTGGATGTTGTTGATAAATGGCTTTTGCTTTGCATAGTAGAGCTTAGACTTGCACCTGCAGATGAAGCGACAATAGTATTTAGTGAGTGGTTTTCTGAAGTCTTCCTGAGCCCATATGGTGATATCCTTTAGAGATTGATGTCGGTTTTTGATACAGTGCCGTCTAAAGGGATCGACGGTCACGGTCATTCAATGTTGGTTTCCAGCTATGCTGCTTACTTGGAGTGATTTCTCCAGATTCTGTCACACACCATAGCTCGGTGCTATGTCTCCCTCTAGTGAGCGTAACTGGTATTACTACAAACTATTACTTTTCAATTAAAAATGTTTTGTTTTTTTAAATGAGCCACTGCTTTTACCGATTAAAAAAAAAACAAACGCTTACAAATTATGAATGTTTAGGCTGTACAAATCCACACGCTCTTAACGGGACGGGAGCGGCGTTTTTAAATTTGCTCCGACGAAATCATTGCGGTTGCCATGGAATCCCGGGGTCACATGCGCTGATTTCACCCCCTGCATGTCACACACCATAGCTCGGTGCTATGTCTCCCTCTAGTGGGCGTAACTGGTACTACTACAAACTATTATTATTTTTCTATTAAAAATGTTTATTTTTTTAAATGAGCCACTGCTTTTACCGATTAAAAAAAAAAAAACGCTTACAAACTATGAATGTTTAGGCTACACAAATCCGCACGGTCTTAACGGGACGGGAGCGGCGTTTTTAAATGTGCTCCGACGCAATCATTGGACGGGCGGTTGCCATGGAAACCCGGAGTCATGCGCTGGTTTCACCCCCTGCATGTCACACACACCATAGCTCGGTGCTATGTCTCCCTCCAGTGGGCGTAACTGGTACTACTACAAACTATTATTTTTCTATTAAAAATGTTTTTTAATTTTTTTTTTTAAATGAGCCACTGCTTTTACCGATTAAAAAAAACACGCTTACAAATTATGAATGTTTAGGGAACACAAATCCGCACGCTCTTAAAGGGACGGGAGCGGCGTTTTTAAATTTGCTCCGACGAAATCATTGCGGTTGCCATGGAATCCCGGAGTCACATGCGCTGATTTCACCCCCTGCATGTCACACACGATAGCTCGGTGCTATGTCTCCCTCTAGTGGGTGTAACTGGTACTACTACAAACTATTATTATTTTACTATTAAAAAGGTTTTTTAATTTTTTTAAATGAGCCACTGCTTTTATCGATTTAAAACAAAAACGCTTACAAATTATGAATGTTTAGGCTACACAAATCCGCACGCTCTTAACGGGACGGGAGCGGCGTTTTTAAATTTGCTCCGACGAAATCATTGCGGTTGCCATGGAAACCCGGGGTCACACGCGCTGATTTCACCCCCTGCAGTTCACACACACCATAGCTCGGTGCTATGTCTCCCTCTAGTGGGCGTAACTGGTACTACTACAAACTATTATTTTTCTATTAATGTTTTTTTTATTTTTTTTTAAATGAGCCACTGCTTTTACCGATTAAAAAAAAAAACACGCTTACAAATTATGAATGTTTAGGCTATATAAATCCGCACGCTCTTAACGGGACGGGAGCGGCGTTTTTAAATTTGCTCCGACGAAATCATTGCGGTTGCCATGGAATCCCGGGGTCACATGCGCTGATTTCACCCCCTGCATGTCACACACACCATAGCTCGGTGCTATGTCTCCCTCTAGTGGGCGTAACTGGTACTACTACAAACTATTATTATTTTTCTATTAAAAATGTTTATATTTTTAAATGAGCCACTGCTTTTACCGATTAAAAAAAAAAAACGCTTACAAACTATGAATGTTTAGGCTACACAAATCCGCACGGTCTTAACGGGACGGGAGCGGCGTTTTTAAATGTGCTCCGACGCAATCATTGGACGGGCGGTTGCCATGGAAACCCGGAGTCATGCGCTGGTTTCACTCCCTGCATGTCACACACCATAGCTCGGTGCTATGTTTCCCTCTAGTGGGCGTAACTGGTACTACTACAAACTATAATTTTTCTACTAAAAATGTTTTTTTATTTTTTTAAATGAGCCACTGCTTTTACCGATTAAAAAAAAAACACGCTTACAAATTATGAATGTTTAGGCTATATAAATCTGCACGCTCTTAACGGGACGGGAGCAGCGTTTTTAAATTTGCTCCGACGAAATCATTGCGGTTGCCATGGAAACCCGGGGTCACACGCGCTGATTTCACCCCCTGCATGTCACACACGATAGCTCGGTGCTATGTCTCCCTCCAGTGGGCGTAACTGGTACTACTACAAACTATTATTTTTCTATTAAAAATGTTTTTTAATTTTTTTTTTAAATGAGCCACTGCTTTTACCGATTAAAAAAAAAACACGCTTACAAATTATGAATGTTTAGGCTATACAAATATGTACGCTCTTAACGGGACGGGAGCGGCGTTTTTAAATTTACTCCGACGCAATCATTGGACGGGCGGTTGCCATGGAAACCCGGGGTCACATGCGTGGGTTTCTCTCCCCTCCCAACCAGGTCGAGCAGCAGCAGCAGCAGCAGCAAGAGAAAAGATGCTCGGACCAAGAGCATCCTTTTGACGGCGTGCTGACGTCGCGGTTCTTCCTCTTTATCGCCATGTTGCGCTTTTTTTAACCCGCCCCCCCCGCGCACGTTCGTTCGGCCTGCCGCCTCGGGAGTCCTCCGCCCCCCCCGGCCCCCCGCCCCCGACGAGCGGCCAGATCACAGGAATGAGTATAGAAATCCCCGAGGGACTGACGGAGCTGCTGCAGAGTTTTACCGTGGAGGTGCTGAGGAAGCAGCCCGGGGACCTGCTCGACTTCGCCCTGCAGTACTTCACCCGACTCAAGGCCGGGGAGAGCCATGGGCCGCAGTCCAACGCCCGCGCCGGGAAAGCGGTCAATTTCTTGGAGCAGGCCGTGCGGATCGAGGCGGAGAACAGCGACGAGGACGACGACGAGGATTTTGAAGGTAAGTCAGGATGGCTGATGATGCAGATTACGGTTTTGGTTTTGTTTTTTTTGAAAAAAATAAAACATCCAGCAGATCCTTTAGAACAGGGGTCTCAGATACGCGGCCCGCGGGCCATTGCGGCCCGCCAGACGTTATTTTGTGGCCCTAACCTTAATATGAAAGTTTAAAGGGGAACATTATCACCAGACCTATGTAAGCGTCAATATATACCTTGATGTTGCAGAAAAAAAGCCCAAATATTTTTTTAACCGATTTCCGAACTCTAAAAGGTTGAATTTGGCGATTTAAACGCCTTTCAATTGTTCGCTGTCGGAGCGATGACCTTTCACCCGTGACGTCACAACGGGAAGCAATCCGCCATTTTCTCAAACACATTACCAAGTCAAATCAGCTCTGTTATTTTCCGTTTTTTCGACTGTTTTCCGTACCTTGGAGACATCATGCCTCGTCGGAGGGTGTAAAAACACGATCAGACGGATTCAAGTTGACTTACTTACGTGCTAACATGCTATTAAGGCTAGCTGTATGTACATATAGCATCGTTATGCCTCATTCGTAGCTCTATTTGCCTCCACCAAAATTTAATGCCAAACAAACACATACCAATCGACAGATTCAAGTACACCAGTGGTCAAAAGATGCGAAAGTCCCTCGTTTGTTCTGCACATTTTACCGACGACGGCTATGCTACGACAGAGATGTGTGGATAACCTGCGACACTCAAAGCAGATGCATTTCCGACGATAAAGTCAACGAAATCACAAAGGCGAGTTTTGTTGATGTTATTGACTTATGTGCTAATCAGACATATTTGGTCACGGCATGACTGCCAGCTAATTGATGCTAACATGCTATTTAGGCTAGCTGTATGTACATTTGTAGTTATATTTGCATCCAGCCTTTCCCTCCATCCACATTTAATGCCAAACAAACACATACCAATTGACGGATTCAAGTACACCAGTGGTCCAAAGATGCGAAAGTCCCTCGTTTGTTCTGCACATTTTACCGACGACAGCTATGCTACGACAGAGATGTGTGGATAACCTGCGACACTCAAAGCAGATGCATTTCCAACGATAAAGTCAACGAAATCACAAAGGCGAGTTTTATTGATGTTATTGACTCATGTGCTAATCAGACATATTTGGTCGCGGCATGACTGCCAGCTAATCGATGCTAACATGCAATTTAGGCTAGCTGTATGTACATTTGTAGCTATATTTGCATCCAGCCTTTCCCTCCACCCACGTTTAATGCCAAACAAACACATACCAATCGACGGATTCAAGTACACCAGTGGTCAAAAGATACGAAAGTCCCTCGTTTGTTCTGCACATTTTACCGACGACGGCTATGCTACAACAGAGATGTTTGGATAACCTGCGACACTCAAAGCATATGCATTTCCAACTATAAAGTCAACGAAATCACAAAGGCGAGTTTTGTTGATGTTATTGACTCATGTGCTAATCAGATAAATTTGGTCACGGCATGACTGCCAGCTAATTGATGCTAACATGCTATTTAGGCTAGCTGTATGTACATATTGCATCATTATGCCTCATTTGTAGCTATAGTTGCATCCACCCACATTTAATGCCAAACAAACACATACCAATCGACGGATTCAAGTACACCAGTGGTCCAAAGATCCGAAAGTCCCTCGTTTGTTCTGCACATTTTACCGACGACAGCTATGCTACAACAGAGATGTGTGGATAACCTGCGACACTCAAAGCAGATGCATTTCCAACGATAAAGTCAACAAAATCACAAAGGCGAGTTTTGTTGATGTTATTGACTCATGTGCTAATCAGACATATTTGGTCGCGGCATGACTGCCAGCTAATCGATGCTAATATGCTATTTAGGCTAGCTGTATGTACATTTGTAGCTATATTTGCATCCAGCCTTTATATCCACCCACATTTAATGCCAAACAAACACTTACCAATCGACGGATTTAAGTTGCTCCAGTGGTCAAAAGATGCAATCGTTGGTTAGAAGGCGATCGCCGAATAGCTTCAATAGCTTCAGTTGCTTCAGTTTCTTCTTCAATTTCGTTTTCGCTATCTGCCGCCACAACCATCCGTTTCAACAAATGTATTGAATCGCTTAAGCCGCTGAAATCCGAGTCTGAATCCGAGCTAATGTCGCTATATCTTGCTGTTCTATCCGCCATGTTTGTTTGTCTTGGCGTCACTATGTGACGTCACAGGAAAATGGACGGCTGGATTTACAGATAGCGAAAATCAGGCACTTCAAAGCCTTTTTTCGGGATATTCCATGATGGGTAAAATTTAGAAAAAAACTTCTAAAAATAAAATAAGCCACTGGGAACTGATTTTTATTGGTTTTAACACTTCTGAAATTGTGGTAATGTTCCCCTTTAATGTAAGTGCGGCCTGCAAGTTTTGTATGAACGGCGCTTGACAGCGTCGCGTGCGGAGCTGAAGGAATCTACCAATTACGTCGTGGTATGTGGTTCTGGTGGTCCGAACATTGACGTCACTTGCGTGATGCAAGCGGAGAATCCCCCCAATCCCGCCCCCCCTTCAATTTGCTCCAGACAGAGACGATTTTTATTATTTGGGTCCAAAATGGCTCTATCAACGTTCAGGGTTGCCTACCCCTGCATTAGTGGAAAAGCGGCAAATGAGTGAAAGCGGCAGAGACGTTGCCATGGAGACGAGGGTTTTCTATCGTGCCTGGCTGCACCTGTCCGTCAGTAATAACGGTCCCCCATAACCTGAACCAATTCAAACTGTTATTTGTTGTTGTTGTTTTTTTTAAATTTACATTTCTTAACCCTCATTTTGTACATTTGTATTTTGATTTTATTTTGTGTTGAAAATAAAAATAAAGACATTTAAATAGATTTTTTTTTCAAGAAATCTTTTCTCGCGGCCCAGACACTGCATCCAGTGGCCCCCAGGTAAATTGAGTTTGAGACCCCTGCTTTAGAATGACCTCAAATGTGCGGTGAGAGATTGCCTCATAGAGGAACTGATTTGCATGTTTACGTCATATTCAGTTTACATGGTGTCTACTTCTTTACACACATTAGCTTGTCGGACAATGTGTGTAGTTATGAAGACATCTACATTCCAGTCATACAATGTTTGTTTGTTTTTTAGCCTGTTATTGTTTATGCCCAGTCTAGTTGGACCTGTATATTGTACATATTACATGTTGTTATGAAGGTGTCTGTTACTACATTATATACAATATATATATACTTTCAGGGTGTATATTGTACATTTTACATATTGTTATGAAGGTGTCTGTTATGACATTATATATTTACTTTCAGGGTGTAAATTGTACATATTACATATTGTTATGAAGGTGTCTGTTACTACATTATATATATATATACTTAGTTTGTATATTGTACATGTTACATATTGTTATGAAAGTGTCTGTTACGACATTATATATATATACCTTCAGGATGTATATTGTACATATTATATATTGTTATGAAGGTGTCTGTTACGACATTATATATATACTTAATGTGTATATTGTACACATTACATATTGTTATGAAGGCGTCTGTTACTACATTTTATATATATATATATATACATATATATACTTACAGTGTGTATATTGTACATGTTACATATTGTTATGAAGGTGTCTGTTACTACATTATATATATACTTTCAGGGTGTAAATTGTACATATTACATATTGTTATTAAGGTGTCTGTTACTACATTGTATATATACTTGCAGGGTGTATATTGTACACATTAAATATTGTTATGAAGGTGTCTGTTACTACATTTTATATATATATATATATATATATATATATATATATATATAAATATATATATATATATATACTTGCAGTGGGTATATTGTACATAATAATATTGTCTGTTACTGCATTATATATATATATATATATATATATATATATATATATATATATATATATATATATATATTTGCAGTGTGTATAGTGTACATATTACATATTGTTATGAAGGTGTCTGTTACTGCATTATTTATATATTTATATATATATATATATACTCGCAGTGTATAGTGTACATATTACATATTGTTATGAAGGTGTCTGTTACTGCATTATATATATATATATATATATATATATATATATATATATATATATATATATACTTGCAGTGTTTATAGTGTACGTATTACATATTGTTATGAAGGTGTCTGTTACTACATTATATATATATATATATACTTCTAGGGTGTATATTGTACATGCTACATATTATTATGAAGGTGTCTGTTACTACATTTTATATATATACTTGCTGCGTGTATATTGTACATATAGTTATGAAGGTGTCTGTTACTACATTATATATACTTGCAGGGTGTATATTGTACATATTACATATTGTTATGAAGGTGTCTGTTACTACATTATATATATATATATATACTTCTAGGGTGTATATTGTACATGCTACATATTACTATGAAGGTGTCTGTTACTACATTTTATATATATACTTGCTGCGTGTATATTGTGCATATAGTTATGAAGGTGTCTGTTACTACATTATATATACTTGCAGGGTGTATATTGTACATATTACATATTGTTATGAAGGTGTCTGTTACTACATTATATATATATATATATACTTCTAGGGTGTATATTGTACATGCTACATATTATTATGAAGGTGTCTGTTACTACATTTTATATATATACTTGCTGCGTGTATATTGTACATATAGTTATGAAGGTGTCTGTTACTACATTATATATATATACTTGCAGGGTGTATACTGTACATATTACATATTGTTATGAAGGTGTCTGTTACTACATTATATATATATTTGCAGGGCGTATATTGTACATGCTACATATTGTTATGAAGGTGTCTTTTACTACATTATATATATATTTGCAGGGTGTATATTGTACATGCTACATATTGTTATGAAGGTGTCTGTTACTACATTATATATATACTTGCTGTGTGTATATTGTACATGTTGTTATGAAGGTGTCTGTTACTACATAATATATATATTTGCAGGGTGTATATTGTCCATGCCACATATTGTTATGAAGGTGTCTGTTACTACATGATATATATACTTGCTGTGTATATTGTACATATAGTTATGAAGGTGTCTGTTACTACATTATATATATACTTGCAGGGTGTATATTGTACATGCTACATATTGCTATGAAGGTGTCTGTTACTACATTATATATATACTTGCAGGGTGTATATTGTCCATGCTACATATTGTTATGAAGGTGTCTGTATATTGTCTTTACAAAGGCAGACTTCTTGCACAGGCAGTGCAGGGGTCCCTAATGAAGTGTCTGTGTGCATTGCCATTGAATGTGATTGAAGAAGCAGGCGCCGCCGGCCAGATGACCTCATTCAGACAAATGAGGTCAACACGTTTTTTTTAAAGCGCATGCTCAGTCGCGATCACCTAAATAAAGACTGACTTTAATGTGAGCGTTGTGTGTTTTTGTTTTGTTTTATTCCAGCGCCGGTAATAAATCGATTCATCAGGAGAGCATCAGGTGAGAGTGTTTAGTGTCTGGATTTTTTTTTCCCGTCCGTCTTTGCTCATCGTGAAGTCATGGAGTCGGGTGACCGACCGCCAATGCTGCTCTTTGTGCTGCAGTGTGCGCCGAGGCCTTCAACCCTGATGAAGATGAGGACGACAAAGAGCCACGGGTGAGCACGCAATCACTCATTTTCACAACATTCCGTACGTGTCCATGCACTAAATTGGTCCGATTCCCCGAAATATTTGGCTCTAAATCAGCCTTCGAGGTTGCGGAGTGTGTTTATAAGGAATTTTCTTCCGAAAGCGCGTTGGTGAGGTCGCACACTGATGTTGGTGGAGAAGGCCAGGCTCTCAGTTTCCGTTCTGATTCAACCCAGACGTGTTCTATCTGGTTCATGTCAGGACTCTGTGCAGGCCAGTCAAGTTCACCCACACCAGACTCCGTCATTCATGTCTTTATGGACACTGGTGGACGGTCACGTTGGAAGAGGAAGGGGCCCGCTCCAAACTGTTCCCACAAGGTTGGGAGCATGGGATTGTCCAAAATGTTTTTGGTATCCTGGAGCATTCATAGTTCCTTTCACTGGAACTAAGGGGCCAAGCCCAACTCCTGAAAATCAACCCCACACCATCATTCCTCCGCTGACCCTTTTCTGTTAGTTTACGTGGCTTACCACTTGGTGGCTGAGTTGCTGTTGTTCCCAAACTCTTCCATTTTCTTATAATAAAGCCAACAGTTGACTTTGGAAAATTTAATATTTCTTTTTGGTATCCTAGAGGATCCAAAGTTCCTTTCACTGGAACTAAGGAGCCAAGCCCAACGTGGCCTACCACTTGGTGGCTGAGTTGCTGTTGTTCCCAAAATTTTCCATTTTCTTATAATGAAGCAAACAGTTGACTTTGGAATATTTAATATTTGTTTTTGTATC
>NC_084613.1:11321300-11356300 GCF_033978795.1 Nerophis ophidion | reverse complement strand
TGAAATGTGCACTTCATCCACCTGTCCTCGAGCGTCGGAGGACAGGCGGATGGTCAAAAGCAGGAGTGTGGCGTCGTGGTCGGTAGGCAGGCGTGAGGTCGATGTCCAGGGAGGCAAGGGGAAATCCACAGGGGGGTCCAAGATGACGAGACACACCACTCGACGACAAAGAAGGACGACGGGGAGCTGGAGAACGACACAACACAAGAGACGATGAGCACGACGGGGAGGGAGCACAGGGAGAGAGAATGGACATGCAGGGTACGAGAAGCTACGTTCTGGCGTCGGATCTCAGGTTGCGCTGGCTAATGAAGGCTGATCGCTCATCACGGACAGGTGCGTTGATTGCCGATTGTCTGCAGCCGAGAGAGAGCGCCCGCGGTGCGTTCGTCAGGGCACGCAATAGAAAGAGAAGCAGCTGAAGTTTGACCCATAACAGGCTGATGATTTTAGGTTGTCCTAAAAAAAATGTGGAGGTAATCCTCCTTTTTCATTGTCCCATTTAAAGCACCCGTTCCATTCGCAGCAAAACAGGCCCAGAGCATAATACTACCACCACCATGCTTGACGGTAGGGTAGGTGCTCCTGGGATTAACAGCCTCACCTTTTCTCCTTCAAACATATTACTGGGTATCGTGGCCGAACAGCTCCATTTTTGTTTCATCTGACCACGGAACTTTACTCCAGAAGGTCGTATCTTTGTCCACGTGGTGTCAGATGAAACAAAAATGGAGTTGTTTGGAGGAGAAAAGGTGAGGCCTTTAATACCAGGAACACAGTTCCTACCGTCAAGCATGGTGGTGGTAGTATTCTGCTCTGGGCCTGTTTTTGCTGCCAATGGAACTGGTGCTTTACAGAGAGTAAATGGAGGATTCAGGACAATCTAAAATCATCAGCCCGGAGGTTGGGTCTTGGGCGCAGTTGGGTGTTGCAACAGGACAATGACCCCCAAACACACGTCAAAAATGGTCAAGGAATGGCTTAAAACAGGCTAGAATGAAGGTTTTAGAATGGCCTTCCCAAAGTCCTGACTTAAACGTGTGGACAATGCTGAAGGAACAAGTCCATGTAAAAAAAAAAAACACATTTAGCTGAACTGCACCATTTTTGTCAAGAGGAGTGGTCAAAAATTCAACCGGAAGCTTGTGGATGGCTACCAAAAAGCGCCTTATTGCGGTGAAACTTGCCAATTCCATTGGCAGCAAAACAGGCCCAGAGCATAATACTACCACCACCAAGCTTGACGGTAGGTATGGTGTTCCTGGGATTAACAGCCTCACCTTTTCTCCTTCAAAGAAATTGCTGGGTATTGTGGCAAAACAGCTCCATTTTTGTTTCATCTGACCACGGAACTTTCTTCCAGAAGGTCTTATCTTTGTCCATATGATGTCCAAGTGAGGCTGTTAATGCCAGGGACACCATTCCTACCGTCAAGCATGGTGGAAGCATACATTCCTAAAAGAACCAAACTTCATGAATGTTTTTTTGTGACCAAGTATGTGCTCCAATCGTTCTTTACAGGTGTATGCAAACTTTTGACCGCGACCGAACATGCCAAACTCTGAGTACTCGTCAATTTGGTGTTTTGAAGAGACCACCTCTCTCTGCTCCTTCTCAGGGGGACCTTCAGCATTTACGTGAAGGTGGACGGCTCAGAGAAGCTGGTGGGCTGCTACGACAACCGGGGCAGCTTTGGCGAATTGGCGCTGATGTACAACACTCCCCGGGCTGCCACCATCGTCGCTAACTTGCCCGGAGCCCTCTGGTGCCTGGTAAGTCCGCCGCTAGGAAGAAGACCGGTGAGCGTGGAAACTGTCTGGTGGCTTATTTGATGGTTGCCCACAGCCACGGCCGATCCTGCCGATCTTAGTAGACCACGCACTATGAAATGCTCTGCGATTTACGGATTAGTAGGTACCGTATTTTCCGGATCATTGGGTGCACCGGATTATAAGGCGCACTGCCGATGAATGGTCTATTTTAGATCTTTTTTCGTATATAAGGCGCACCGGATTATAAGGCGCATTAAAGGAGTTTTAGATATATATTTTTTTTCTTATGTTTTGCATATGGTGAATGTTCATATTCATCTTAAAGAAAGCCAACCACCAAGTTTAAGTAAACAGTACTATTTCAGTTTGAGCACATACCTTATTTTCCGGACCATAAGGCGCACTGCCGATGAATGGTCTATTTTTGATCTTTTTTCGTATATAAGGCGCACCGGATTATAAGGCGCATTAAAGTAGTTATATTATTATTTTTTTTTCTTATGTTTTGCATATGGTGAATGTTCATATTCATCTTAAAGAAAGCAAACCACCAAGTTTAAGTAAACAGTACTATTTCAGTTTGAGCACATACCTTATTTTCCGGACCATAAGGCGCACTGCCGATGAATGGTCTATTTTTGATCTTTTTTCGTATATAAGGCGCACCGGATTATAAGGCGCATTAAAGTAGTTATATTATTATTATTTTTTCTTATGTTTTGCATATGGTGAATGTTCATATTTATCTTAAAGAAAGCAAACCACCAAGTTTAAGTAAACAGTTCTATTTCAGTTTGAGCACATACCGTATTTTCCGGACCATAGGACGCACCGGATTATAAAGCGCACTGCCGATGAATGGTCTGTTTTTGATCTTTTTTCATACAAACCCTGTTTCCATATGAGTTGGGAAATTGTGTTAGATGTAAATATAAACGGAATACAATGATTTGCAAATCATTTTCAACCCATATTCAATTGAATGCACTACAAAGCCAAGATATTTTATGTTCAAACTTATAAACTTTATTTTTTTTTTGCAAATAATAATTAACTTCATGGCTGCAACTTGTGCCAAAGTAGTTGAGAAAGGGCATGTTCACCACTGTGTTACATCACCTTTTCTTTTAACAACACTCAATAAACGTTTGGGAACTATGAGGAAACTATTTGTTGAAGCTTTGGAAGTGGAATTCGTTCCCATTCTTCTTTTATGTAGAGCTTCAGTCGTTTAACAGTCCGGGGTCTCCGCTGTCGTATTTTACGCTTCATATTGCGCCACACATTTTCAATGGGAGACAGGTCTGGACTGCAGGCGGGCCAGGAAAGTACCCGCACTCTTTTTTTACGCAGCCACGCTGTTGTAACACGTGCTGAATGTGGCTTGGCCTTGTCTTGCTGAAATAAGCAGGGGCGTCCATGAAAAAGACGGCGCTTAGATGGCAGCATATGTTGTTCCAAAACCTGCATGTACCTTTCAGCATTAATGGTGCCTTCACAGATGTGTAAGTTACCCATGCCTTGGGCACTAATGCCCCCCCATACCATCACAGATGCTGGCTTTTGAACTTTGCGTCGATAACAGTCTGGATGGTTTGCTTCCCCTTTGATCCGGAAAAGACAATGTCGAATATTTCCAAAAACAATTTGAAATGTGGACTCGTCAGACCACAAAACACTTTTCCGCTTTGCATCAGTTCATCTTAGGTGATCTCAGGCCCGGAGAAGCCGGCGGCGTTCCTGGATGTTGTTGATAAATGCCTTTCGCTTTGCATAGTAAAGCTTTAACTTGGACTTACAGATGTAGCGACGGACTGTATTTAGTGACAGTGGTTTTCTGTAGTGTTCCTGAGCCCATGTGGTGATATCCTTTAGAGATTGATGTTGGTTTTTGATGCTGTGCCGTCTGAGGGATCGAAGTTGGTTTCCGGCCCGTGGAGTGATTTCTCCAGATTCTCTGAACCTTTTGATGATATCATGGAGTGTAGATGTTGAAATCACTAAATTTCTTGCAATTGCACTTCGAGAAACGTTGTTCTTAAACTGTTTGACTATTTGCTCACGCAGTTGTGGACAAAGGGGTGTACCTCGCCCCATCCTTTCTTGTGAAAGACTGAGCATTTTTCGGGAAGCTGTTTTTATACCCAATCATGGCACCCACCTGTTCCCAATTAGCCTGCACACCTGTGGGATGTTCCAAATAAGTGTTTGATGAGCATTCTTTAACTTTATCAGTATTTATTGACACCTTTTCCCAACTTCTTTGTCACGTCTTGCTGGCATCAAATTCCAAAGTCAATGATTATTTACAGATAAAAATGTTTATCAGTTTGAACATCAAAAATGTTGTCTTTGTAGCATATTCATTGTATTCCGGTGATATTTACATCTAACACAATTTCCCAACTCATATGGAAACGGGGTTTGTACACACTGCACACGACAATTAAAGTTGGCTTTTGTTTCCCCGTCGCAGGATCGTCTGACGTTCAGGAGGATCATCGTGAAAAACAACGCCAAGAAGAGGAAGCTGTACGAGGCCTTCATGGAGACTCTCCCCCTGCTCACGTCGTTAGAGGTCAGCACGGCGTCAGCCCGGCGTGAGCCCGCGCTTTGCAACATTTGCCACATTGTCACGCGTCTTTGCCGCTCTTCTCCCTCCACTCGCAGCTCTCAGAAAGGATGAAGGTGGTGGACGTCATAACCAGCAAAGTCTACTGTGACTCGCAGCGGATCATTGCACAGGTGACGGGCGGCCGTACTTAAGCGTGACCGCCGGAGAGGAGCTCTGAGAAAAATGTTTCTTTGTCTACATAACAGGGAGACTCGGCAGATTGTTTCTACATTGTCGAGTCCGGCCAAGTACGGATCACCATAAAGAGAAGCAGGGTAAGATTTATCACGTGGAGCTAACACGGTGACTTGTTTTATGCTTTAGTGTGTGTGTGTGTGTACTTTTCTACCCTTCTTGAGACATCAACAAGGAAAAGTAGCTTCCAAGTTAGGACATAAATTATGGTCCTAATACGGAAAACCGTTGCATCTAATAGAGAATGTCTCATTTGCAGCCCCTGGTGGTGAAATCTATTAAAAATAGGGTGGTCCCAAAAAGGAGGGATTTTTCAAACTGACTCTGTTGCAAGTCTTGTGTGTTCTTTGTAACTTTTTTGTGTGTGGTATGGCTGTAAACAATTGTTTTCCCGGTCTCAGTCTGGAACTCCTCCCCAGCAGTCCAGCCTTAGACTGAATGTTTTTTTTACTCATCCCATACTGTAATAACTTGAAAAAAAAAAAAATACAGATTAAAAACCAAATACAAACAAAAAAATTCAACAAAAAAAACCCTTTTTTTTTCTCACGATGAGTCAACATTTTTCTTCTAAAATTGGGAACAATATCTCATAGTCGTTCCATTTCCGTAATATTGCAATATTTTCTTGTAAAATCATTACATTTAATGTAAAATTATTACCCTTCTTGAGACACCGACAAGGAAAATTAGCTTCCATATGAGGAAGTGAGAACAAGTTCAGACATAAATCATGGTCCCAATACGGAAAACCATTGCATCTAATAGAGAATGTCTCATTTGCACCCCCTGGTGGTGAAATATATCTAAATTCAGGTGGTCCCAAAAAGGAGGGATTTTTCAAATTGACTCTGTTGCAAGTCTTGTGTATTCTTTGTATACAGGGACTTTTTTTTGTGTGGTATGGCTATAAAAAATAGTTTTCTGGGTCTCAGTCTGGAACTCCTCCCCAGCAGTCCAGCCTTAGACTGAATATTTTTTTTACTCATCCCATACTGCAATAACTTGAAGTAAAAAATTCCGATTAAAAAACAAATACAAAAAAATCATTTTTCTCACAATGAGTTGACTTTTTTCTTCTAAAATTGGGAACAATTTCTCATAGTCTTCCCGTTTCCGTAAAATTGCTATATTTACTTGTAAAATGTATTTTTCGGAATATAAGTCACATTTATTTTTGTAGTTTGGCCGGGGGTGAGACTTGGCCAAATTATAAAAAAATATATATATATTTTTATTTTTTGTTTTGTTTTGGCCTGGTCTCACCCCCCGGGCTGGACTGTGGAGAAGACTGCGACTTATAGTCCGAAAAATACGGTACATTTAATGTAAAATTAATACTCTTCTTGAGACACCGACAAGGAAAAGTAGCTTCCATATGAGGAGGTGTGAACAAGTTCGGACATAAATCATGGTCCCAATACGGAAAACCATGGCATCTAATAGAGAATGTCTCATTTGCACCCCCTGGTGGTGAAATCCATCAAAATTAGGGTGGTCCCAAAAAGGAGGGATTTTTCAAATTGACTCTGTTGCAAGTCTTATGTATTCTTTGTAACTTTTTTTGTGTGTGCTATGGCTATTGAGATTTTTTTTCCCCTGGTCCCAGTCTGGACCCCATCCCTGGCAGTCCAGCTTTAGACTGAATATTTTTTTACTCATCCCATACTGTTATAACATTAAGTAAATAATAAAGATTAAAAAACAAATACAAACAAAAAAATTCAACAACAAAAAAATATTTTTTCTCATTATGTGCAGACTTTTTTCTTCTAAAATTGGTAACAATTTCTCGTAGTCTTTCCGTTTCTGTAATACTGCAAAAACTTAAATAATGAAGATTAAAAACCAATTACAAACAAAAAAATTTAAAACATAAAAAAACAAAAACAACTAAAAGTAGTCTTTTTCTCACAATGTGTTGACTTTTTTCTTATAAAATTGGGAAGAATTTCTCACATTCTGTTTCTGTGATACTGCAATATTTTCTCATAAAATGATTACTTTTTCATGTACAATTAATACTTTTTTATGCAAAATGGTGACATTTGTCATATACAATTCTGACTTTTATCGAAATACTGCCAATGTTTTTGTAGTTCCTTGTAAAAAAGTGACATTTTTGGAGTAAAATTATGACTTTTGCCATCATTTTGCCGAGTAAAATTCCGATTATTGTTATAACATTGACAGAATTTAAAAAACGTTTTCTTATGCCGATTAAAATTAAGACTCTTTTCATCTGTTGCCAAAATTTTAAGCTTTTCTTGTAAAATTGCGCCTGTTTGAGGAAAATTCCAACATTTATCACAACATTGCACAAATGTTCAGTGTTTCATGTAAAATTTGGACTTGCGTTGTGTAAAATGACGACTTTTATCATAATACTGCCAAAATTCTAAGTTTTCTTGTGAAATTGTGACCTTTTTCTTGTGAAATTCCAACTCATTTTTCACAACAAGCTTTATTTTTATATTTGTATAGTATGTATATATTATTAATGTTGTAAATACACATCTTTATATATCTAGAAAGGGTGGTCCTGAAAAGGAGGGAGTTTTTAAATTGACTGTGTCTGGTCAACATATGAAATAACAAGTGTGAGTAAGAAATTAAAATGCAACCCCTTAGGCCAAAATGTATTTGAAAAAATACATAAATATGTAAATACAGAAATACTGCAAAAACTTAAATAATGAAGATTAAAAACCAATTACAAACAAAAAAAATTAAAAACATGACAAAAATAAATAACTAAAAGCAGTCTTTTTCTCACAATGTGTCGACTTTTTTATATAAAATTGGGAACAATTTCTCACATTCTTTCTGTTTCTGTTATACTGCAATATTTTCTCATAAAATGATTACTTTTTCATGTAAAATTATTACTTTTTAATGCAAAATGGTGACATTTGTTTCATACAATTCTGACTTTTATCACAATATTGCCAATGTTTTTGTAGTTCCTTGTAAAAAAGTGACATTTTTGGAGTAAAATTATGACTTTTGCCATCATTTTGTCGAGTAAATTTCCGATTATTGTTATAACATTGACAGAACTCAAAAAAAGTTTTCTTATGTCTTTTAAAATTAAGACTCTTTTCAACAGTTGCCAAATTTTAAGCTTTTCCTAGTAAAATTGCGACTGTTTGAGGAAAATTCCAACTTTTTTCATAACATTGCAAAAACGTTCAATGTTTCATGTAAAATTTGGACTAGCGTTGAGTAAAATGACGACTTTTATCATAATACTGCCAAAATTGTAAGTTTTCTTGTGAAATTGTAACCTTTTTCTTCTAAAATTCCAACTCATTTTTCACAACAAGCTTTTTGTTTATATTTGCATAGTATGTATATATTATTAATGTTGTAAATACACATCTTTAAATATCTAGAAAGGGTGGTCCTAAAAAGGAGGGAGTTTTTAAAAATACTGTGTCGGGTCAACATATGAAATAACAAGTGTGAGTAAGAAATTCAAATGCGGCCCCTTAGGCCAAAATTTATTTGAAAAAATATATAAATATGTATAGACAGAAATACTGCAAAAACTTAAATAATGAAGATTAAAAACCAATTATAGAAAAAAAATTTAAAACATAATAAAATCCAAAAAACTAAAAGCAGTCTTTTTCTCACAATGTGTCGACTTTTTTCTTAAAAAATTGGGAAGAATTTCTCACATTCTTTCCGTTTCTGTGATACTGCAATATTTTCTCATAAAATGATTACTTTTTCATGTAAAATTATTACTTTTTAATGCAAAATGGTGACATTTGTTATATACAATTTTGACTTTTATCACAATATTGCCAATGTTTTTGTAGTTCCTTGTAAAAAAGTGACATTTTTGGAGTACAATTATGACTTTCACCATAATTTTGCCGAGTAAAATCCTGATCATTGTTATAACATTGACAGAATTTAAAAAACGTTTTTTTATGTCGATTAAAATTAAGACTCTTTTCATCTGTTGCCAAAATTTTAAGCTTTTTCTTGTAAAATTGCAACTGTTTGAGGAAAATTCCAACATTTATTACAACATTGCACAAATGTTCAGTGTTTCATGTAAAATTTGGACTTGCGTTGAGTAAAATGACGACTTTTATCATAATACTGCCAAAATTCTAAGTTTTCTTGTGAAATGGTGACCTTTTTCTTGTGAAATTCCAACTCATTTTCACAACAAGCTTTTTTTTTATATTTGCATAGTATGTATGTATTAATAATGTTGTAAATACACATCTTTATATATCTAGAAAGGGTGGTCCCAAAAAGGAGGGAGTTTTTAAATTGACTGTGTCGGGTCAACATATGAAATAACAAGTGTGAGTAAGAAATTGAAATGCAGCCCCTTAGGCCAAAATTAATTTGAAAAAATATATAAATATGTATATACAGAAATACTGCAAAAACTTAAATAATGAAGATTAAGAACCAATTATAAACAAAAAAATTAAAAACATTAAAAAAGCAAAAAAACTAAAAGCAGTCTTTTTCTCACAATGTGTCGACTTTTTTTCTTATAAAATTGGGAATCATTTCTCACATTTTCTCCGTTTCTGTGATACTGCAATATTTTCTCATAAAATTATTACTTTTTAATGCAAAATGGTGACATTTGTCATATACAATTCTGACTTTTATCACAATATTGCCAATGTTTTTGTAGTTCCTTGTAAAAAAGTGACATTTTTGGAGTACAATTATGACTTTCACCGTAATTTTGCTGAGTAAAATCCTGATCATTGTTATAACATTGACAAAATTTAAAAAACGTTTTTTTATGTCGATTAAAATTAAGACTCTTTTCATCTGTTGCCAAAATTTTAAGCTTTTTCTTGTAAAATTGCAACTGTTTGAGGAAAATTCCAACATTTATCACAACATTGCACAAATGTTCAGTGTTTCATGTAAAATTTGGACTTGTGTTGAGTAAAATGACGACTTTTATTATAATGCTGCCAAAATTCTAAGTTTTCTTGTGAAATTGTGACCTTTTTCTTGTAAAATTCCAACTCATTTTCACAACAAGCTTTTTTTTAATATTTGCATAGTATGTATATATTAATAATGTTGTAAATACACATCTTTATATAGCTAGAAAGGGTGCTCCTAAAGAGGTAGGCATTTTTGTGCGGTCTCAAGAAGGAAACAGTTACAAAAATGTGTGTGTGTCCTTGCCCACAGACGAAAAATGACCAGGATGAAGAGGAAGTGGAAATCGCCACGTGCTCCAGGGGCCAATATTTCGGTGAACTGGCGCTCGTCACCAACAAGCCCAGAGCTGCATCCGCCTACGCTGTGGGAAGCGTCAAATGCTTGGGTAAGTGTTGGACCGTTTTTGTGACCAGGAAGGTTTCTATGGCTACAATGTAGTGTAGTGTAGAACAATTCTGCTCTTTCTACTTTAAAAGAATACAATAGTTATATGAGATACGAATGAGCCTCAATGTAGCAGCAGAACCTGGGACCAATGAAACTTTCATGTTTGAGATGAATATATTAAATAAAAAAACACAAAACCTAAAAGCAGTGACATTGGCACGTTGAGTAAATGGTAAATAAAAACAGAATACAATGATTTCCAAATCCTTTTCAACTTATATTTACTTGAATAGACTGCAAATACAAGATACTTAATGTTCCAACTGAGAAACTTTTACTTTTTTACTATGAACCCTACGCTGTTTTTGCATTATCTTGCTGAAATAAGCAGGGGCGTCCATGAAAACGTTGCTTGGATGGCAACTTATGTTGCTCTGAAACCTGTATGTACCTTTCAGCATTAATGGTGCCTTCACAGATGTGTAAGTTACCCTTGCCTTGGGCACTAATACACCCCCATACCATCACAGATGCTGGCTTTTAACTTTGCGCCTGGAACAATCCGGATGGTTATTTTCCTCTTTGTTCCAGAGGACACAATGTCCACAATTTCCAAAAACAATCTGAAATGTGGACTAGTCAGACCACATCAGTCCATCTTAGATGAGCTCGGGCATTACGGAAGCCGGCGGCGTTTCTGGGTGTTGTTGATAAATGGCTTTCGCTTTGCATTGTAGAGTTTTAACTTGCACTTACAGATGTAGCGACAATCTGTAGTTACTTAGAGTGGTTTTATGAAGTGTTCCTAAGCCCGTGTGGTGATATCCTTTACACGCCGAAGTCGCTTTTTCATGCAGTACCGCCAGAGGGATGGATCCAAGGTCGCGGGCATTCAATGTTAGCTGCAGTGATTTCTCCAGATTCTCTGAAACTTTTGATGATATTACGAACCTTAGATGGTGAAATCTCTAAATTCCTTGCAATAGTTGGTTGAGAAATGTTGTTCTTAGACAATTTGTGCAGGCATTTGTTGACAAAGTGGTGACCCTCGCCTTTAACTTGCACTTACAGATGTAGCGACAATCTGTAGCTACTTAGAGTGGTTTTATGAAGTGTTCCTGAGCCCGTGTGGTGATATCCTTTACACGCCGAAGTCGCTTTTTCATGCAGTACCGCCTGAAGGATCCAAGGTCACGGGCATTCAATGTTAGCTGCGGTGATTTCTCCAGATTCTATGAATCTTTTGATGATATTACGAACCTTAGATGGTGAAATCTCTAAATTCCTTGCAATAGTTGGTTGAGAAATGTTGTTATTAGACAATTTGCGCAGGCATTTGTTGACAAAGTGGATACCCTCGCCTTTAACTTGCACTTACGGATGTAGCGACAATCTGTAGTTACTTAGAGTGGTTTTATGAAGTGTTCCTGAGCCCGTGTGGTGATATCCTTTACACGCCGAAGTCGCTTTTTCATGCAGTACCGCCTGAGGGATCCAAGGTCGCGGGCATTCAATGTTAGCTCCAGTGATTTCTCCAGATGCTATGAATCTTTTGATATTACGAACCTTAGATGGTGAAATCTCTAAATTCCTTGCAATAGCTGGTTGAGAAATGTTGTTCTTAAACAATTTCCGCAGGCATTTGTTGACAAAGTGGTGACCCTCGCCTTTAACTTGCACTTACAGATGTAGCGACAATCTGTAGCTACTTAGAGTGGTTTTATGAAGTGTTCCTGAGCCCGTGTGGTGATATCCTTTACACGCCAAAGTCACTTTTTCATGCAGTACCGCCAGAGGGATCCAAGGTCGCGGGCATTCAAGGTTAGCTGCAGTGATTTCTCCAGATGCTATGAATCTTTTGATGATATTACGAACCTTAGATGGTGAAATCTCTAAATTCCTTGCAATAGTTGGTTGAGAAATGTTGTTCTTGAACAATTTGCGCAGGCATTTGTTGACAAAGTGGTGACCCTCGCCTTTAACTTGCGCTTACAGATGTAGCGACAATCTGTAGCTACTTAGAGTGGTTTTATGAAGTGTTCCTGAGCCCGTGTGGTGATATCCTTTACACGCCGAAGTCGCTTTTTCATGCAGTACCGCCTGAGGGATCCAAGGTCGCGGGCATTCAATGTTAGCTGCGGTGATTTCTCCAGATTCTATGAATCTTTTGATGATATTATGAACCTTAGATGGTGAAATCTCTAAATTCCTTGCAATAACTGATTGAGAAATGTTGTTCTTAAACAATTTCCGCAGGCATTTGTTGACAAAGTGGTGACCCTCGCCTCATCCTTGTTTGTGAATGACTGAGCATTTCACGGAAGCTGCTTTTATACCCAATCATGGCGCCCACCTGTTCCCGATTAGCCCTTTCACCTGTGGGATGTTCTAAATAAGTGTTTGATGAGCATTCCTCAACTTTTTCAGGTCTTTTTTGGCACTTGTGCCAGCTTTTTTTAAACACGTTGCAGGCATCAAATTCCAAATGAGCAAAAATGTGCAAAAAATAACAAAGTTTATCAGTTCGAACGTTAAATATTTTGTCTTTGCAGTCTATTCAATTGAATATAAGTTGAAAAGGATTTGCAAATTATTTGTATTTTGTTTTTATTTACCATTTACAAAACGTGCCAACTTTGAGCTTAATGCATTGTCCTTTCAAATAAAGACGAAGCTTAACTAATGTGGTAACACCAGCGAGCAGGAGAGAATATGAAGTGATTTCTGGGCCAGAACATATTTGGCTTTGTTCATTATCGAATTATTTCAATAATGAACAAATCCAATGCGCGTCAAAGTCATCATGGGTTTGTTCACCATGTCATCATATACAGTCACGATCAAAAGTTTACATACACTTTTAAGGACCATAATGTCATGGCTGTCTTGAGTTTCCAATCAATTCGACAACTCAAATTTTTTTGTGAGAGTGTTGGTCACAAAAAAATATATTTATGAAGTTTGGTTCTTTTATGAATCCATTATGGGTTTATTGAAAATGTGACTTTCCTCCAGAAGGTCTTATCCTTGTCCATGTGATGTCAGATGAAACAAAAATTGAGCTGTTTGGCCACAATACCCAGCAATATATTTGGAGGAGAAAAGGTGGGGCCTGTAATACCATGTACACAATCCCTACCGTCAAACATGGTGGTGGTAGTATTATGCTCTGGGCCTAGTTTTGCTGCCAATTGAACTGGTGCTTTAAATGTGACAATGAAAAAGGAGGATTAGCTCCAAATTCTTCGGGACAACCTAAAACTTTCAGCCCGAAAGTTGGGTCTTGGGCACAGTTGGGTGTTCCAACAGGACAATGACCCCCAAACACACATCAAAAGTGGTAAAGGAATGGCTAAAACAGGCTACAATGAAGGTTTTAGAATGGCTTTTCCCAGAGTCCTGACTTAAACGTGCTGAAGAAACAAGTCCAAGTCAGAAAACCAACAAATGTAAAAAAAATTTTAAATCAGTTCTGGTATAAATTATTGACTTATTTAGGATCCAATTACTTCACATCAAATATTCCACTTTGAAAACCTTTTAGGTAAAAATATTGTATATTTGTATTTTTTACCCAAAAAATAGGGGTTTTGACAAACAGCTTGTAAAATTTAAAAAATAATAAAATAATGAAGTCGAATTAGAGATTCAAGGATTTTAGGAAAAAAATAATACATGACTTATTTTTAACATTTTTTAAGACTGAAGCCCTTCTGGCTCCCTAGGAGCTAACTTGAGGGAGCCCCAACAATAAAAAAATAAAAGTTTATATTGTATTGGTTTTGAAAATGAAAAAATATCAAATTGGCCGCCGCGTGCTTTGATTTTTCAGTGTGCGGCCCTCAGTGGAAAAAGTTTGGACACCCCTGGTTTACATGTAAAACTTTCTCCGACTTTCTAAGACGTGTTTTATTCCAAATCTTTTTCTGTCTCATTTTGTCCACCAAACATTTAACGTTGTGCATGAGTGCAAAGGTGAGTTTTATTTATGTTATTGACTTGTGTGGAGTGCTATTCAGACATATTTGGTAACTACACGACTGTGAGCTAATCGATGCTAACATGCTATTTAGGCTAGCTGTATGTACATCAGGGGTCACCAAGGCGGTGCCCGCGGGCACCAGGTCGCCCGTAAGGACCAGATGAGTAGCCCGCTGGCCTGTTCTAAAAATAGCTCAAATAGCAGCACTTACCAGTGAGCTGCCTCTATTTTTTAAATTGTATTTATTTACAAGCAAGCTGGTCTTGCTTTGCTCGACATTTTTATTTCTAATAGAGACAAAACTCAAATAGAATTTGAAAATCCAAGAAAATATTTTAAAGATTTGGTCTCCACTTGTTTAAATAAATTCATTCATTTTTTTTTTTTACTTTGCTTCTCATAACTTTCAGAAAGACAATTTTAGAGAAAAAATACAACCTTAAAAATGATTTCAGGATTTTTAAACACATATACCTCTTTACCTTTCAAATTCCTTCCTCTTCTTTCTTGACAATTTAAATCAATGTTCAAGTATATATATATTTTTAATTGTAAAGAATAATAAATACATTTTAATTCAATTCTTCATTTTAGCTTCTGTTTTTTCGACGACGAATATTTGTGAAATATTTCTTCAAACTTATTATGATTAATATTCAAAAAAAATATTCTGGCAAATATAGAAAATCTGTAGAATCAAATTTAAGTCTTATTCAAAGTCTTTTGAATTTCTTTTAACATTTTAGTTTTGGAAAATCTAGAAGAAATAATGACCTGTCTTTGTTAGAAATATAGCTTGGTCCAATTTGTTATATATTCTAACAAAGTGCAGATGGGATTTTAACCTATTTAAAACATGTCATCAAAATTCTAAAATTAATATTAATCAGGGAAAATTACTAATGATGATCCATAAATTATTTTTTTTAATTTTTCAAAAAGATTCGAATTAGCTAGTTTTTCTCTTCATTTTTTCAGTTGAATTTAAAATTTTAAAGAGTCGAAATTGAAGATAAACTATGTTTCAAAATTAAATTTTCATTTTTTTCGTGTTTTCTCCCCTTTTAAACCGTTCAATTAAGTGTTTTTTTCATCATTTATTCTCTACAAAAAACCTTCCGAAAAAGAAAAAAAAATGTACGACAGAATGACGGACAGAAATACCCAATTTTTTTATATATATATATATAGGTTTATTTATTAAAGGTAAATTGAGCAAATTGGCTATTTCTGGCAATTTATTTAAGTGTGTATCAAACTGGTAGCCCTTCGCATTAATCAGTACCCAAGAAGTAGCTCTTGGTTTCAAAAAGGTTGGTGACCCCTGTTGTACATATTGCATCATTATGCCTCATTTGTAGCTATATTTGAGCTCATTTAGTTTCCTTTAAGTCAGGGGTGTCCAAAGTGCGGCCCAGGGGCCATTTGCTGCCCGCAGCTAATCATTTACCGGCCCGCCAAAATTATCTGCAAAAAATTGCAAAATTGATAATATTGCAAAAATAAAAAAAAACATTTAAAAAAAATTAGCAATGTTGACACAAAGTTTTTTTCCCCTTTTGTCTATATTTTCTTTTTTTTTTCCATTGCTAAAAAAAAAAAGTACAAAAAAAATCTGTTATAATGAATTATTACTTAAAAAATGTCACTTTAAAATGTTTTATGTGGATATGTTGTGTGGTTGCCATATAAAAACATCAACATTTTGACCAAAGAGCATAAAACAAACAAAACAATAGTTCAAACTTCAAATCGACGGATATATCGGAAGTTGATCTTGAAATTTAAGTGTTAAAAGTAAAAAAAACAACTAATAAAAATGCATCTCTTTATTAGTGGGGAACCTTTCGGATCTCAAATTGCATCACTTTATGAGTGGGGAACCTTTCGGATCTGAAATATATTTAGTAGGATTTTTTAAAAAACTTTTTACTGTGATTACTCAAAAATATTAAATAATTAAAATCAATGATGTCCTGCATTATTGATCTTTGAGGGCTTTAATTGCTAAATAAAGGAACTCGAAGGAAGGAAGGAAGGAAGGAAGGAAGGAAGGAAGGAAGGAAGGAAGAAAAGGAAGGAAGGAAGGAAGGAAGGAAGGAAGGAACTAACTAACTAACTAACTAACTGAAATGTAATACACAATAAGTAAACATTAGCTTTACACAAATATACAGCATTATTACCAAACAAATACTGCTGAGTGTTGAAACTATTTCGATGGTGGAAATATGCGACCGGCAGCCATTTTAAATCCTCAAACATTCATTAAAATAGTGCACCAAATTCGTTTTTCAATACACATCTTACTATCAAATTTAGCCACTTTCCACCTTAGTATTGTAGCGGCTGCTACGGGGTGTTAGCGAATGGCTTTGGCCGGGGGGCGGGACTTCCGGGAAGAGATAGGGAAGTGACGCTGTTGATAGAGGGGGTGGGTGTTCGAGTTGCCCGGGAAGTCGGCTGGAAAGACACATGAGTGCTGTTGTATGGTTGTTTTGCATCTTGTGCAATAAAGATACGATAAAACGGAGAAGTTGTATGAGCCTGCATTCCTGGGATTATTACACTGGTGTCAGAAGTAAAACGGCGAGTTCGAAGGAGACTTTGTCGCGGTAAGGACGCATTAGCCAGTTAGCTTCAGTCTGTGAGTTAGCTAGGACCGCTAGCCGTTTATCATGTTTATCCATCCATCCATTTTCTACCGCTTATTCCCTTTCGGGGTCGCGGGGGGCGCTGGCGCCTATCTCAGCTACAATCGGGCGGAAGGCAGGGTACACCCTGGACAAGTCGCCACCTCATCGCAGGGCCAACACAGATAGACAGACAACATTCACACTCACATTCACACACTAGGGCCAATTTAGTGTTGCCAATCAACCTATCCCCAGGTGCATGTCTTTGGAAGTGGGAGGAAGCCGGAGTACCCGGAGGGAACCCACGCATTCACGGGGAGAACATGCAAACTCCACACAGAAAGATCCCGAGCCTGGATTTGAACCCAGGACTGCAGGACCTTCGTATTGTGAGGCAGACGCACTAACCCCTCTGCCACCGTGAAGCCATTTTTTTTTATCATGTTTAGCTCCGGTGAAATGAAGTATAAAGTGGAGCGGGATGACGCTCTTTTGGAGCGGGTGACTGTCGAACAGCCACGCTACTGCTCGCAGAATAGCGGCTCGTCGACCCGTGAAGATGTAAAGTTGCCGCCGCCAGCAACTTCCCCGCACGGCGCGGCCCCCCCACCGTCTGCTGCATCAGTGAAGACGCCAAAATTTGCCGGTGGATCGGATTGGGAGGCGTTCCACGCTCAATTTGAACTGTTGGCAGACGCTAGGAGGTGGGAAGCAAAGGACAAAGCATTGCAATTGGCTTTGTGTCTAGAGGGAGAGGCTCTTTCGTGCCTCCTGCTGCTGGATCCCGAACAGCAGCGATGCTACGCAGCCCTGGTGGGGGCGCTCAAGAGGAGGTTTGGGAGATGGTCTCAGCCAGCACTTCTAAAAACTGAACTGAGAGGGAGGTGCAGGAAGCCTGGCGAGCCACTCCGGGGGCTCGCTAATGACATTGAGGGCCAGGTGTGCCGTGCATATGGTCACCTGCCTGCTGAGGCACGAAACGAACTCGCAACTGATCTGTTTGTTGGAGCCATTACTCCTCCTGACCTGCGCGTGCAAGTGCAGCTTCAGCACCCAAAGTCCCTGCAGGAGGCACTGGAAGCTGCTGTTGAGAGGGAGATGCTGGGAAGTGCTGCTGCAGCTGGGGAACTGGAAATGTCGTCACACCCGTCTGGTGACATGGCGCCGGCTTGGGCGACAGAAATTACCGAACTACTGAGGGCGGTGACTCTGCAAAATCAACGTGGCCCGCGCCCCATGCAGGTCTGCTGGGGATGTGGCCAACCTGGACACTTTCGCAGGGAGTGCCCTGCCACTCGTCGTGAGCCGGGCCCGCATAGTCGGGGGTATGCGGGCCCCTACGGCCACCACGAACACTGACTCGCCAGCACACGCTCGTCAGCTAGGGGAGGGAGCCCGTCAGCACAGCCAGGGGGGAGGGGCTCCATCCCCCCCAGAAGCAGACGACGACTCCCCTTCTTCTACTCCTCGCTTTCTGGCAACCGGAGGAGCCCAGCGGCACAGCCAGGGGGGAGGGGCTCCGTCCCCTCCAGAAGCAGACGACAGCAGTGTGCCACCAATGGCGGTGGGCTGGACTTGAGGGGGCCCCAAGGGAGGGGGCTCCTGCCACGTTGCTGTCTCTGTCCAGGGGGTGCCTACCGCGGGCCTGGTGGACACAGGGTCATCAGTAACGCTGGTAAGACCAGATGTTCTGCCCAGCAGTACACCACTTGAGCCTACAGCAGTACAGCTCCGCACAGTCACTGGCCAGCTTGCTCCTATGGTGGGGAAGGGGTTCCTGTGGTTGTGCGTGGGGGGAAAAAAGGCCGCCATCTAGTTTGGGTGGCAGACGTGCAAGACTGCTGCATCTTAGGGCTGGACTTCCTCCAAGTCACTGGGTGCCTGCTAGACATGGGGGGGGTACACTTAACTTCCCGGGGGGCCCAACAGTTGCCATGGGTACCCTAGTTCCCGGGCCCCTTCCCGTTTCACCGCATGCCTCTGCATTCTGGTTGCCTCACACCGCACCAAATTACTACTCCTGCCCTCACCCTGTCTCCCTTCAGCCAATGAAGGGGGAGACCGAGCTGTTTACTACCCGGGGATGCCAGCCCCGGGCAGCCCCGGCCACATCCCCTCGCCCACCGCCGGGTCCCCCGGTCGTGGGAGAAGGGGTGTGGAGAGAGGAGTACGGAGACCTGGAAAAACAGCAACAAGAACAGCTGAAACAGCTGCTGATGGAATTTCAGGGCAGCTTTGCAACGAATGAGAATGAAGTGGGAAGAACCCACTTGGCAGAGCATGTGATAGACACTGGCTTGGCGCGGCCCATCAAGTGTCACGCGCGCCGCATCCCCCTCGCTCGGCAGCAGGTATGCGACAAGGCCGTGGATGACCTGCTGCGGGCCGACTTTATTGAGCCGTCTGAGAGCCCCTGGGCGGCACCTGTGGTCATGGTCGCGAAGCAGAAGGCTGATGATTGGCGATTCTGTGTAGATTACAGACGGTTGAACGAAGTGACCACAAAGGACTCTTACCCCCTACCCCGTATTGATGAGTCCCTGGACCTAGTTTCCGGCTCTTCGTGGTTCACCACTCTGGACCTTAAGAGCGGATATTACCAAGTACCCCTTTCTCCCGAATCTCGCCCTAAATCCGCCTTCTGTACTGGCCGGGGCTTGTGGCAATTCAAAGTCCTTAGTTTTGGGCTCTGTAATGCACCCGCCACTTTTGCCCGGCTTATGGACAAAGTACTGGCTGGTATTCCACGCCAAGAGTGCCTGGTATACCTGGACGACATCCTGGTACACGGGCGTTCTTTCGAAGCAGCTTTGGGGTCCTTGAGGAGAGTCCTGGAGAGGATTCGAGCAGCGGGCCTTAAACTGCACCCTGATAAATGCAGTTTCATGCGACGAGAAGTAACCTTCTTGGGACATGAGCTGGGTGCCGATGGCATTGGCGCCATGGGCGAGAAAGTGCGGGCCGTGAGAGACTGGCCCGCCCCTCGAGACCAAGGACAGCTGAAGAGCTTCATTGGGCTTGCCTCTTACTACCGGAGGCACGTGCGGGGTTTTGCTACAATCGCCGCGCCCCTATACCGTTTGCTGGAAAGAGGCAAAGACTTTGTGTGGTCCGAAGGGTGCCAGGAGGCATTCTGGGGGTTGAAACGGGCCCTGTGTGAGGCCCCGGTACTCGCCCCACCTGACCTCGCCCTGCCCTTCTTACTGGACACTGATGCCAGCGGAGTGGGGGTGGGGGGTGTACTTGCACAGCCGTGGCAGGAAGGGGAGAGGGTTGTGGCATACTTCAGTCAGAAACTCACAAAGTCGGAGCGTAATTACTGCGTCACCCGCCGAGAACTGCTGGCCGTGGTGCTCTCTATCAGACACTTTAAATACTACCTGTGTGGCCTCCCCTTTGTGATTAGGACTGACCACTCTGCCCTCCAGTGGCTAATGACTTTCCGGGAGCCGGAGGGGCAGGTCGCCAGGTGGTTGGAAGAGCTACAAGGATACGACTTTAAAATAGAACATCGGCCGGGCGCTCGCCACTCCAACGCGGACGCACTCTCTCGCCGGCCGTGTGCAGCAGACGGATGTCGTTACTGCGAGCGCAGGGAAGCTCGGGAACAAGAGCGGCGGGCGGAAGGGGCTGAGGGTGTGGCCGTCAGTCAGGCTGATAACGTTGCCTGCAGGGAACTACAGACTGTGACGAACACTGATTGGAAGCACGCACAGGAGGGTGACACAGACCTCCATCCTGTCTTGCAGTGGGTAGAGGCTGGGCAGCGCCCGCCTTGGGAGGCGGTGGCACCATTCTCCAAGGCTACCAAGGGACTTTGGGCCATGTTTGACTCACTGCGGGTGTCCCAAGGCGTGCTGCAGCGGGCATTTAAGGCCGCGGCCACGGGTGAAGACCAGTGGCAGGTGGTGGTGCCAAAGGGACTGCAAGGGGCGGTGCTTAGGGCAGTGCATGGGGAAGGTGGGTCTGGACATTTCGGGGTCGCCAAAACACTTAAGCGGCTGCGACAGGGGTTCTATTGGGGTCGGCAGAAGAGAGATGTGGATGATTTCTGCCGCCGCTGCGACCCCTGCGTTGCCCGCAAAGGCCCCACTGGGCGCTCACAGGCGCCGCTCCAACAGTTCCCAGTGGGGTGCCCCATGGACCGGGTGGGGATTGACATTACGGGGCCCTATCCACGGTCGGACAATGGGAACCGCTATGTCCTTTCCGCCATTGACTATTTTACAAAATGGCCAAAGGCATACGCCATTCCCAACCAGGAGGCAGAGACCATTGCTGATGCCCTGGTGGGCGGCATGATAAGTCGGTTTGGCGTTATGGCGTCTCTGCACAGTGACCGGGGAACGAACTTTGAGTCCCGGGTGTTTTCCGCCTTGTGCGAGCGCCTGGGTATCCACAAAACCCGCACTACCCCATTGCACCCTCAGAGTGATGGGTTGGTGGAGCGTTTCCACCGCAACCTGGGAGACCAGCTTGCCATTGTCACCTCCCGCCACCAGCGTGACTGGGACGAACACCTACCGCTGGTGCTGATGGGGTGTCGCTCTGCTGTCCAGGAATCCACGGAGTGCACACCGGCGCTTCTCATGCTAGGGAGAGAGATGCGCACACCAGCAGAGCTGGCCTTTGGCCGCCCTCCTAATGCCCCGGCCTTCGCTGCAGGACCAGAGTACGCCAGGAAATTACAGGACCGGCTGGACTCAGCCCACAGTTTTGCTCGGGAGCGGCTGCAGGAAGCTGGTGTGAAACAAAAACGCTACTATGACATGACGACCCGAGGGAGGGACTTCGTGCCAGGCGAGTTGGTCTGGGTTTACAACCCGATTCGGAAGAAGGGCCGCAGTCCCAAGCTGGACAGCAAATGGACAGGGCCCTGTAAGATACTCCAGAAGCTGGGAGAGGTTGTGTATCGTGTCCAGCTGCCCCCCCGGGGAAGGAAAGTGGCCCTCCACAGAGACAGACTAGCCCCCTACCGGGGGGGTCCCCCTTCCCCTGCCTCGGATACACAGGTGACCTCTCCCTTGCCCACCCAGCCCGTTCCCAATACCCCGTTTACGCCCCAGGGAGAACCAATTTCCCCTCCCCTGGTGTCCCCCGCCCCTTGCAGCTCCCTCCCGAGGACTGGCACACCTGACCTAGTTGTCCCATTCCTGGGGACTGGAAGGGAGCGGCCGAGGCGGAAAAAGAGGCCTCCGGACCGCTTGCAAGACTTTGTGGTTTCCTTAGACTAGGGAAAATTGGGTGGGGGTGTTGTAAACCTGTTTTGTGTGATGTAAAGGTTACGTTGTCTACATTGTTTTGCACTAATGTGTTGCTCTGATTTACATGCTGTTGTGATGTCACCAAATGTTGCCTTACGGGTCAGTCCTCGAGGGCGAGGACTTTTTGTAAGGGGGGGGTGGTGTAGCGGCTGCTACGGGGTGTTAGCGAATGGCTTTGGCCGGGGGGCGGGACTTCCGGGAAGAGATAGGGAAGTGACGCTGTTGATAGAGGGGGTGGGTGTTCGAGTTGCCCGGGAAGTCGGCTGGAAAGACACATGAGTGCTGTTGTATGGTTGTTTTGCATCTTGTGCAATAAAGATACGATAAAACGGAGAAGTTGTATGAGCCTGCATTCCTGGGATTATTACAGTATTGAGTTACATAAACAAGTTCAACAAGTTTACTTACAGACTTATCTTTTCCAAGGCTTGTAAGAGTTAACACAACTCGTCTACTTCTCATTTTTTTGTGAACTGAACTAACATCGTAAACCGGAAGTGTCCATACTAAACCGGAAGTGCCAAACTAATAACGCGCAGTATTTCCCATCGCCACAAGGTGTCAGTAATAGTCCACAATCAAACGGGCATAACAATCTATCTATCTATCTATCTATCTATCTATCTATCTATCTATCTATCCATCTATCTATCTAAATACTGCATATTTCAGTTTTAAGATAAAAACAAAGTTCTCTTTGACAGAAAAGGCATAAAACCCTATTTGTTTTACTCTATATCAACCTCAAGTTGATATAGAGATTTACTGTAAGCATTAATTAAAAAATAATAATTATAATGTAACCTATTTTTATGGTTTGCCTCTTTGTGTTGTTTTTTAGCACATATCCAGTTATTGTGTTTAAACGAGGACGTTTCTTTTTGTAGGAGGGGAGGTATGTAACCTATTTTTATGGTTTGCCTCTTTCTTATGTTTAGTTCCTGTTATACAGTATATGCCTTGAGCTCTTATTTTGAAGGGAGATAGAACGGAAATGATGTCATCTTGGAGTGGAGCGGAGTTTTTTTTTTTTTCGCGGGACCTACATCCCACCGCTGCCACCAATGTAACCGAGGGTTTATATAAGTCGTATCACACTACAAAATAACAAACACGGAGGCTCCAGTTTCACACGAGGATCACTTTATTTTCGTTCCTTTCAAAAAAACCTCCGCTCCACTCCAAGATGACATCATTTCCTTTTTATCTCCCTTCAAAATAAGAGCTCAAGGCATAAACTATAACAGGAACTTAACATAACAAAGAGGCAAACCATAAAAATAGGTTACAATAATTTGAATTATTTTTAACATTTTAGTGACTGAGACCATCTATGCTCCCCAGGAGCCCTAAGGATTAAAAAGAAAAAAAATCCATATATTTTGTCATAAATGAAAAATATCAAAACCCCCCCCCCGCATGCTTACATTTTTCCGTTTTTCCGTTTTTTCCCTCTGTGGAAAAAAGTTTGGACACCCCTGTTTTAAGTCCTCATTATTCAATTTATATCTCATGACACACTATCTCGATGTACAGTAATATGGCTTTTAATTTCTTGCGGCTCCAGACGGATTTGTTTTTGTATTTTTTGGTCCGACATGGCCCTTTCCACATTTTGGGTTGCCGACCCCTAGGACAGGGGTCGGGAACCTTTTTGGCTGAGAGAGCCATGAAAGCCACACATTTTAAAATGTATTTCCGTGAGAGCCGTATAATATTTTTAACACTTAATACAACTGTCAGGTTCAAACACTGATGCCATCTATTAAACAGACAAGAAGCAAGGAATTAAACAGAGACGGGATTCAATTTAGCTCAATGAGGAGGAACGCGTATACCTGTACTCTTGTACAGTGTCGTCCCACGCTCTGACAAGAGAATTCTACGCCTCCTCTTTTATTTGGACTTTCACTGATTACAACAACTAAATGTGTGCATCTGTCACGGTGGGGGTGGGGGGTCACAGCTTGCTGCGTTGTCGTTCTCCCAGGAAGGCAGACGGACAACTCAGGACATGGCGTTTAGGTAAAAACTTGATTTAATTGTGACTAAAGAGGTACAAACAAAAAGCGCTCACTGCGGAGGCACAACTTGGCTGAAGAAACAAAACTAACACTTTAACATAAACTATGAACATAACACAAACAAGACTTACTGTGACTAGAAAAGAGCAGCATGAACTTTGGCATGAAACAAGAACAGAGCGTGGAACGGACACAATGACGCCAGGACGACCAACGGAAAATGACAGGCTTAAATAGTGATGTGGCGATTGAAAACAGGTGCGTGAGTTCAAATGAATCAGGTGCGTGAGTGGTGAGGACAGGTGAACTGATTGGTAGTGATGGTAACAAAGCAAACAAGGGAGTGCAAAAACGGGAAACAATGGAGTCTTAAGCAAAACAGAACGTAACTAAACAAAACATGATCACAAGACATGACAGCCTCTCGTATTCTTATTAAAACCATTGTTTTTCTGAAGGTAACTAATAATAAATAAAATACCTTTGACCATTAATGCGACTTCTTGAACAGGTGCGATAGAAACGGATGGATGTATTAAAATGCATGAGAATGTTTTATATTTTGAACGTTATTTTTAACACTGTGATTACTAGCGGAAATATTAATTACTTATCGTGTCAAGCAACATCAGCTAATATTTATCTGAGAGCCAGGTGCAGTCATCAAAAGAGCCACATCTGGCTCGAGAGCCATAGGTTCCCTACCCCTGCCCTAGGAGATGTAAACTTTTTGATCGCGACTGTATGACTTTGATACTCTATTTTGCTGCTACACTGCAGGACGAACTATCAGAGGAGGCATGTGTTGAGTTGTTTTGTTTCCCAGTGATGGATGTTCAAGCCTTTGAGCGGCTGCTGGGCCCGTGCATGGACATCATGAAAAGGAACATTGCAAACTATGAGGAGCAGCTACTGGCCCTGTTTGGAAGTAGCACCGAGATCCAGCAGCAACGCGCATGAAGACGGACCACCGGTTGGCGGACGACGCAGAAGGCTCCTCCCCCCTCCCCCTGCCCCATTTCCGTTATCAAACAGCTTTTCTTACAAGACGAAGAGATAAGTATCGTGCGCCGAAATGTTGCTTCAAGCCCGTTTTCCATTCGAGTCCTCTGTTTGTTTGGGTATTGAACACACCACCCCCGGCGCTGGTGAAACACGAGGTAAAAAAAAAAAAATTAAGATAAGTCGACGTGAGGGACCTTTTCTCCATTTCGGTGTTTGACGAACGTTCCATCGCGCTGTTTCTGTCGCGCAGAATGTAGACATGACGGTCCCTACAAACCCCGTTTCCATATGAGTTGGGAAATTAGATGTAAATATAAACGGAATACAATGATTTGCAAATCATTTTCAACCCATATTCAATTAAATGCACTACAAAGACAAGATATTTGATGTTCAAACTCATAAACTTGATTTTTTTTTGCAAATAACTTACAATTTCATGGCTGCAACACGTGCCAAAGTAGTTGGGAAAGGGCATGTTCACCACTGTGTTACATCACCTTTTCTTTTAACACGTTTAGGAACTGAGGAAAGTAATTGTTGAAGCTTTGAAAGTGGAATTCTTTCCCATTCTTGTTTTATGTAGAGCTTCAGTCGTTCAACAGTCCGGGGTCTCCGCTGTCGTATTTTACGCTTCATAATGCGCCACACATTTTCCATGGGAGACAGGTCTGGACTGCAGGCGGGCCAGGAAAGTACCCGCAATCTTTTTTTAAAGAAGCCACGCTGTTGTAACACGTGCTGAATGTGGCTTGGTATTGTTTTGCGGAAATAAGCAGGGGCGTCCATGAAAAAGACGGCGCTTAGATGGCAGCATATTTTGTTCCAAAACCTGTTTGTACCTTTTAGCATTAATGGTGCCTTCACAGATGTGTAAGTTACCCATGCCTTGGGCACTAATGCACCCCCATACCACCACAGATGCTGGCTTTTGAACTTTGCGTCGATATCACTCTGGATGGTTCGCTTCCAGAGTGATGTCGAATATTTCCAAAAACAATTTGAAATGTGGACTCGTCAGACCACAGAACACTTTTCCACTTTGCATCAGTTCATCTTAGATTATCCTGGGCCCGGAGAAGACGGCGACGTTTCTGGATGTTGTTGATAAATGGCTTTCGTTTTGCATAGTAGAGCGTTAACTTGTACTTACAGATGTAGCCACCAACTGTATTTAGTGACAGTGGTTTTCTGAAGTAATCCTGAGCCCATGTGGTGATATCCTTTAGAGATTGATGTCGGTTTTTCATACAGATGGAAGGTCACGCTCATTCAATGTTAGTTTCCGGCCATGTCGCTTACGTGGAGTGATTTCTCCAGATTCTCTGAACCTTTTGATGATATTATGGACCGTAGATGTTGAAATCCCTACATTTCTTGCAATTGCACTTTGAGAAACGTTGTTCTTAAACTGTTTGACTATTTGCTCACACAGTTGTGGACAAAGGGGTGTACCTCGCCCCATCCTTTCTTGTGAAAGACTGAGCATTTTTTTGGGAAGCTGTTTTTATACCCAATCATGGCACCCACCTGTTCCCAATTAGCCTGCACACCTTAGGGATGTTCCAAATAAGTGTTTGATGAGCATCTTTCCCAACTTCTTTGTCACGTGTTGCTGGCATCAAATTCTAACGTAAATAATTATTTGCGACAAAAAAAATGTTTATCAGTTTGAACATCAAATATGTTGTCTTTGTAGCATATTCAACTGAATATGGGTTGAAGGGGATTTGCAAATCATTGTATTCCGTTTATATTTACATCTAACACAATTTCCCAACTCATATGGAAACGGGGTTTGTAGACATTTCACCATTGTTCGTTTGTGTGTTGAATGTTCTAATTTCAAAGGGTTTGTGTTTTTTAAGCCCGTGCAAAACACAGTGTTGTGCAATTTGAGAGTCGGTATTTAATCGCTACTTTATTGGCAGGACAGCCTTTAAGTCATTAAGTTGCCCCACTATAGTAATTATAAGCGACATGTGACGATATTTCATGATTTTATGTGTAAAAAAAAAAAAAAAATACAAGCGTTTTGTGTCAGTGAAGCTTATACCTCTACCTCTATCAACAATGTTTTGGGGATGACGTCGATTTTCAACGGGAAACCGATGTGGAATTCGTCGGACGGATGATTAGGTCTGTGTGTTTTAATGCAACGAAAAATATTCATTAAAATTTGAGAAAATGTCATTTTACATTTGAGGGGTTGCTCTGGTGGTTGTTTTCCTTTGGTTTAAAGCAGGGGTGTCAAACTCGTTTTGGAAAAATGCAGAAAAATCTACTCCCAAGTGGCCCGGACTGGTAGAATCCAAACAATAACTTAACAATAAATAAATAGTAAATGGGTTATACTCATACTTGCCAACTTTGAGACCTCCGAATTCAGGAGATGGGGAGGTACCGGGGGTCTATATTGTAGCGTCCCGGAAGAGTTAGTGCTGCAAGGGATTCTGGGTATTTGTTCAGTTGTGTTTATGTTGTGTTACAGTGCGTATGTTCTCCGAAAAGTGTTTGTCATTCTTATAATAATAATAATGGATTAGATTTATATCGCGCTTTTCTATTGTTATATACTCAAAGCGCTCACAGAGAAGTGGGAACCCATCATTCATTCACACCTGGTGGTGGTAAGCTACATCTGTAGCCACAGCTGCCCTGGGGTAGACTGACGGAAGCGTGGCCTCCAGTTTTTGCGCCTACGGCCCCTCCGACCACCACCAATCATTCATTCATCATTCATTCACCAGTGTGAGCGGCACCGGGGGTAAAGGGTGAAGTGTCCTGCCCAAGGACACAACGGCAGAGATTTGGATGTTAATAGGTGGGAAGCGAACCTGCAACCCTCAGGTTTCTGGCATGGCCGCTCTACCCACTACGCCATGCCGCCCCATGTTTGGTGTGGGTTCACAGTGTGGCGCATATTTGTAACAGTGTTAAAGTTGTTCACGCGGCCACCCTCAGTGTGACCTGTATGGCTGTTGAGCAAGTATGCCTTGCATTCGCATGTATTATGTGACTGGAACGGCACGCTGTTTTGCATGGAGGAAAAGCGGATGAGATGACAGGTGGAAATCAGGAGAAATTTGGGAGTCCATCCATCCATCTTTTTCTGCTTATCTGACGTCGGGTCGCGGGGGCAGCAGCCTAAGCATGTCCGGTACACCTGAATAGACCTTACCGGAGAGTCTTATTTGGGAGTCTCCCGGGAAAATCGGGAGGGTTGCAAGTATGTTTTTCTTGCATAGCGCCTAATAAAGACAATCTCAGATTGTTTCCTTTGTTTAAAAATAAAACAAGCACATTCTGAAACTGTAGACACCATAATGCAGTCGGGCCCTGGGATGAGGTGGCGACTTGTCCAGGGCGTACGCCGCCTTCCGTCCGAATGCAAGCTGAGATAGGCTCCAGCACCCCACCGCGACCCCAAAAGGGACAAGCGGTAGGAAATGGATGAATGGATAATGCTGTTGGGTTTGTTATTTTTACACTTACATATTGCGGTTAATAATATTCTGCCTTTTATTTTTCGCCATTTGTACTTTCTGAATAAATTATGTGATAATGTTCATCGTTGGTGTTAATTTTCAATTTATCAAGATAAAAAATATCAAAATCGATTTACAGGATGTTATTTATGTAGTTTGCTCATTTTCCCGCGTCTTTTTTTTTTTTTTTTTTTTACATATGTATCTATAAAGATACAAAGAATTGCTATTGCAACATCTAGTGGACACTTTTAGAACGGCAGTTTTTTCGTTCAAAAATTATGGCTCATTTTTATATTGAGCAAACTCATCCCGCGGGCCGGATAAAACCTATTCGCGGGCCTGATCCGCCCCCCCCCCGCGCATACCTTTGACACCCCTGGTTTAAGGCAAACCCGTTATACTAGCCCATAGTAAGTTACTGTATGTTCACTTTCATGTCAATAAAGAACACTTTTATATTTAACCTGCGAGCTCATTCATTCCCTATATTTTCACTCATGTCAATATTACCAATTATAAGTACAGTATGTGATCAAATTTGCTTCATTTTAAACATGCTAAACAAAGTTACGATGAATTAGGAACATTGTGTACAGTACAGGCCAAAAAGTTTATTTTCATGACTAGTTACACTGTAAATTGTCACTGAAGCATCAAAACTATGAATGAACACACTGTTGGAAAACTTTTTCACCTCTGTGAAGTTCATAGAGCAAGTTAAAACTCTACTTTGCAAAGCGAAAGCCATTTATCAACAACACCCGGGAAACGCCGCCAAGCTGAAAATGAAGAAAAACGCATTGAATGAGAAGGCGTTCCGAACTTTTGGCCTGTACATGTATACATATGCTTGCAAAATTGTCCGAAAAGGAGTAGGAAGAAGCGCATCATATTTAATCCTACCTCTTTTCCACGTCTCGGCAAGTTCACTTTCTGTGTTTAACATATCCTACGTTACCATTTTCTAACAAGAAAATTGGGACATAGTTGTTTAGTAATGGAAAAAATTAAGAATACATTATATCAGACACTAGTTTTCATTGAATAGTAATACATGGATGAACTCAGAATACATGATATCAGACATTGTAGTTTCATTAAATAATACCAAATTTAGGATAATTATAGTCAACACTTTAGTTTCAATTGAATAGTAATACATGAATGAACTCAGACTAAATGCTATCAGACACAAGTTTTCATTAAAAAACAACAAAATGCATTTTGACAAATGATATCAGACACTAAAATAGTAAACTAAATACTTTGGGATACATTGTATTAGACACTGGTTTTCATTTAATAATAATACAGTAAATGAATTAATCCAGGATAAATTATATCAGACACTGGAGTTTCTATTTCATAACATATGAATGGATTCAGGATGAATGATATCTGACACTGTAGTTTCCATTGAATAATATATGAATGAGTTTAGCATAAATTATACAAGACACTGTAGTTTCCATTGAATATAATTTAATGAATTTGGGATAAATGATATCAGACACTTTAGTTTCCATAGAATAGTAATAAATGAATAAATTTGGGATGAATGATATCAGACACTTTAGTTTCCATTGAACAGGGATGAATGAATAAATTGGGGATGCATGTTATCGGACACTTTAGATTCCATTGAATAGTAATAAATGAATTAATTCAGGATAAATGATATCAGACACTGCAGTTTCTATTTCATAATATATGAATGGATTCAGGATGAATGATATCTGACACTGTAGTTTCCATTGAATAACAAATTAATGAGTTCAGGATCAATTATACAAGACACTGTAGTTTCCATTGAATAATAATTAATGAATTTGGGATAAATGATATCAGACACTTTAGTTTTCATAGAATTGTAATAATGAATGAATTTGGGATGAATGATATCAGACACTTTAGTTTCCATTGAACAGGGATGAATGAATAAATTGGTGATGCATGTTATCGGACACTTTAGATTCCATTGAATAGTAATAAATGAATGAATTCAGAATAAATTATATCAGACACTGGAGTTTCTATTTCATAATATATGAATGGATTCAGGATGAATGATATCTGACACTGTAGTTTCCATTGAATAATAAATGAATGAGTTTAGGATCAATTATACAAGACACTGTAGTTTCCATTGAATAGTAAATTAATGAATTTGGGATAAATGATATCAGACACTTTAGTTTTCATAGAATTGTAATAAATGAATGAATTTGGGATGAATGATATCAGGACACTTTAGTTTCCATTGAACAGGGATGAATGAAATAAATTGGGGATGCATGTTATCGGACACTTTAGATTCCATTGAATAGTATAAATGAATGAATTTAGAATGAATGATATCAGACACTGGAGTTTGTATTTCATAATATATGAATGGATCAGGATGAATGATATCTGACACTGTAGTTTCCATTGAATAATATATGAATGAGTTTAGCATCAATTATACAAGACGCTGTATTTTCCATTGAATAGTAAATTAATGAATTTGGGATGAATGATATCAGACACTTTAGTTTCAATAGAATAGTAATAAATGAATGAAATTGGGATGAATGATATCAGACACTTTAGTTTCCATTGAACAGGGATGAATGAATAAATTGGGGATGCATGTTATCGGACACTTTATATTCCATTGAATAGTATAAATGAATGAATTCAGGATAAATGATATCAGACACTGGAGTTTCATTGAATAATAAATGAATGAGTTTAGGATCAATTATACAAGACACTGTAGTTTCCATTGAATAGTAAATTAATGAATTTGGATAAATGATATCAGACACTTAAGTTTCCATAGAATAGTAATAAATGAATGAATTGGGATGAATGATATCAGACACTTTAGTTTCCATTTAACAGGGATGAATGATAAATTGGGGATCGCATGTTATCGGACACTTTAGATTCCATTGAATAGTAATAAATGAATGAATTTGGGATGAATGATATCAGACACACTAGTTTCCATTGCAACACATGCCAATATGGCCCGTTTAGTTTACTAAATTGCAATTTTAGATTTCGCGCAGAACGTCGCGGTATGATGACGTGTGCGTGTGACTTCACGCATTGTAGAGGATGTTTTGTTCACAGCTTTTAGTCGTCTCTTCGCATAATTCCACAGTATATGGACATCTGTGCTGCTGAATCTTTTGCAATTTGTTCAATGAATAATGGAGACGGTCAAAGAAGAAAGCTGTAGGTGGGAAGCGGTGTATTGCGGCCGCCTTTAGCAACACAAACACAGCCGGTGTTTCATTGTTACATTCCCGAAAGATGACGGTGAAGCTTTACTATGGAACAGAGCGGTCAAGCGAACACGGTTGGATTGGACCACACATTAATGGCATCGCCACCACCCGTCGACTGGTGCTGAAGAAAGGTGCGGGGCCGACCTTCAGGTTGTACAGGTACGACAATACAATCTCACTACAACACTAGTAACACAATAAGCAGATAAGGGATTTTCCAGTATTATCCTAGTAAATTTGTCTAATAACATCTGAATCGCTCCCACTGTATCATCATCAGCCGTTGTCAGTCCACTGCTGGACGAAAGCCTCAGCATGTTTCTGCCATTTGGCGTACTTTTCATGCTGGTTATTAGCCTACACCTTCCACGCGGCTTGGTGCGGGTTGGAAGGGGGTATTTTATATCAGACATCCTCTTCTAGACTAATTGCCTTACTGGGCTGTTGAACTTAGTCTGTCCTGTTTGTTGTCCAAGCTCCATTTACCCAGGGACCGCTCAGCTTTATGGCGCCGACCGCCCAGCAGTCACAAGAGAAGGTGCAAACGGTTCTTTGTGTGCATTTTATAGACGGTAGTTGGGACTCCCTAACCCCACACACAACCTCCCCATCTCATGCCTGGATGTAGTTTAACGTCATACCCAGGACACTCCCACTGTATAGTCTTTATTTTTCTTTTTTTCTGGTCCTTCTCTCTAACTTTCCTCATCCACAAATCTTTCATCCTCGCTCAAGTTAATGGGGGAAATCGTCGCTTTCTCGGTCCGAATCGCTCTCGCTGCTGGTGGCCATGATTGTAAACAATGTGCGGATGTGAGGAGCTCCACAACCCGTGATGTCACGCGCACATCGTCTGCTACTTCCGTATGAAAAAGTATGAAAAAAATTACAAAATCTAATAATCAAGAGATCTACAGACTTAGCGTTAAAAGTAAAAAATATATAATATACATTTAGCTTATTTTTCAACGCTTATTCTTTTTTTATTGTTATGAATTATTGACCTATTTAGGGTTCCAATTACTTCACGACAAATATTGCACTTTGAAATGCTTTGGGGGAAAATGTTGCATAGTTTGTGTGTTTGCCATATTCAAGTTCAAGTTTATTGTTCTTCGGTCAACAAGACAAACAGATATTCATACATAAAATGAAAACATTTTGCAGATCGAAAGGGTTTAGGTTAAAGTGAAAACTTATTGCGCCTAACCTATAAGCCAGGGTCAGCAACCTTTTTGAAACCAAGAGCTGCTTCTTGGGTACTGATTAATGCAAAGGGCTACCAGTTTGATACACACTTAAATAAATTGCCAGAAATAGCCAATTTGCTCAATTTACCTTTAATAAATAATCTATATATATATATATATATATTCAGAAATGGGTATTTCTGTCTGTCATTCCGTCGTACATTTTTTTTCCTCTTACGGAAGGTTTTTTGTAGAGAATAAATGATGAAAAAAACACTAATTGAATGGTTTAAAAGAGGCGAAAACAAGAAAAAAATGAAAATTTAATTTTGAAACAGTTTATCTCAATTCGACTCTTTACAATTCAAAATTCAACCGAAAAAGAGAAAAATTAGCTAATTCGAATCTTTTTGAAAAAATTAAAAAATAATTATGGAACATCATTAGTCATTTTTCCTGATTAAGATTCATTTTAGAATGTTGATGACATGTTTAAATTGGTTAGAATCCACTTTGAAATCCGATTTGAATTTGGTTCTACAGATATTTTATTAGAGCGTATCAAAACACGAATTGGTACGTCAGACTTAGCCCTGTCTTGGTTTAACTCTTATCTAGCCTTTAAATAGACTCCCTTTTTAGACCAGTTGATCTGCCGTTTCTTTTCTTTTTCTTCTATGTCCCACTCTCCCTTCTGGAGGGGGTCCGGTCCGATCCGGTGGCCATGTACTGCTTGCCTGTGTATCGGCTGGGGACATCTCTGCGCTGCTGATCCCGCCTCCTCCGCTTGGGATGGTTTCCTGCTGGCTCCGCTGTGACGGGACTCTCGCTGCTGTGTTGGATCCGCTTTGGACTGGACTCTCGCGACTGTGTTGGATCCATTATGGATTGAACTTTCACAGTATCATGTTAGACCCGCTCGACATCCATTGCTTTCCTCCTCTCCAAGGTTCTCATAGTCATCATTGTCACCAACGTCCCACTGGGTGTGAGTTTTCCTTGCCCTTATGTGGGCCTACCGAGGATGTCGTAGTGGTTTGTGCAGCCCTTTGAGACACTAGTGATTTAGGGCTATATAAGTAAACATTGATTGATTGATTGATTGATCTTACTGACAGGGTGCAGTGCGTCTCCCATAACAATGTGACCTCGGACTACGTTAAGGTAACGTGTGGAGTTCCCCAGGGTTCGGTCCTTGGCCCTGCACTCTTCAGCATCTACATGCTGCCGCTAGGTGACATCATACACAAATACGGTGTTAGCTTTCACTGTTATGCTGATGACACCCAACTCTACATGCCCCTAAAGCTGACCAACACGCCGGACTGTAGTCAGCTGGAGGCGTGTCTTAATGAAATTAAACAATGGATGTCCGCTAACTTTTTGCAACTCAACGCCAAAAAAACGGAAATGCTGATTATCGGTCCTGCTAGACACCGACCTCTATTTAATAATACAACTCTAACATTTGACAACCAAACAATTAAACAAGGTGACTTGGTAAAAAATCTGGGTATTATCTTCGACCCAACTCTCTCCTTTGAGGCACACATTAAAAGCGTTACTAAAACGGCCTTCTTTCATCTCCGTAATATCGCTAAAATTTGCTCCATTTTGTCCACTAACGACGCTGAGATCATTATCCATGCGTTTGTTACGCCTCGTCTCGATTACTGTAACGTATTATTTTCGGGTCTCCCCATGTCTAGCATTAAAAGATTACAGTTGGTACAAAATGCGGCTGCTAGACTTTTGACAAGAACAAGAAAGTTTGATCACATTACACCTGTACTGGCTCACCTGCACTGGCTTCCTGTGCACTTAAGATGTGACTTTAAGGTTTTACTACTTACGTATAAAATACTACACGGTCTAGCTCCATCCTATCTTGCCGATTGTATTGTACCATATGTCCCGGCAAGAAATCTTCGTTCAAAGGACTCCAACTTATTAGTGATTCCTAAAGCCCAAAAAAAGTCTGCGGGCTATAGAGCGTTTTCCGTTAGGGCTCCAGTACTCTGGAATGCCCTCCCAGTAACAGTTCGAGATGCCACCTCAGTAGAAGCATTTAAGTCTCACCTTAAAACTCATCTGTATACTCTAGCCTTTAAATAGACTCCCTTTTTAGACCAGTTGATCTGCTGTTTCTTTTCTTTTTCTCCCATGTCCCTCTCTCCCTTGTGGAGGGGGTCCGGTCCGATCCGGTGGCCATGTACTGCTT
>NC_084613.1:11221300-11313800 GCF_033978795.1 Nerophis ophidion | reverse complement strand
TTCTGGAACATCCCATATCTGCTTATTGTGTTACTAGTGTTTTAGTGAGATTATATGGTCTTACCTGTATCGGGGGCGGCCGGTGGGAGGAGGCAAGAGAGTGCACAGCTGCAGGAGGAGCAACACAAGCTCTCCGCTCATGTCTACGCCAAGAGCCGACTTATTAGCACCATTTTCTCACCGAAACCTGCCGGTTGACATGTGGTAGGGAACCATGTTCGCTTGACGGCTCTGTTCCATTGTGAAGCTTCACCGTCATCATTCGGGAATGTAAACAAGGAAACATCAATACACCGCTTCCCACCTACATATTTCTTCTTTGACGTCTCTATTATTAATTGAACAAATTGCTAAAGATTCAGCAACACAGATGTCCATAATACCGTGTATTTATGCGATTAAAGCAGACGACTTATAGCTGGGATCGGTGCTTGACCAAAATGTCCGCTACAATCCGGGACATAACGCGCACGCGTGATCATACCGTGACGTTTTCAGCAGGATAATTCGCGCGAAATTTAAAATTGCAATTTAGTAAGCTAAACAGGCCGTATTGGCATGTGTTGCAATGTTAAGATTTCATCGTTGATATATAAACTATCAGATGGCCACCAGCAGCGAGAGCGATTTGGACCGAGAAAGCGATGATTTCCCCATTAATTTGAGCGAGGATGAAAGATTCGTGGATGAGGAAAGTGAGAGTGAAGGACTAGAAAAACAAAACGGAAAAAAAAAACTAGACGGCAGTGAGAGCGATTCAGATGTTATTATAGACACATTTACTAGGATAATTCTGGAAAACACCTTATCTGCTTATTTTGTTACTAGTGTTTTAGTGACATTATATGGTCTTACCTGTATCCGACGGTCGGGGGCGGCCGGTAGGAGGAGGCAAGAGAGTCCGCAGCTGCAGGAGGAACAACACAAGCTCTCCGCTCATGTGTACGCCAAGAGCCGACTTATTAGCACCATTTTCTCACCGAAACCTGCCGGTTGACATGTGGTAGGGAACCATGTTCGCTTGACCGCTCTGTTCCATAGTAAAGCTTCAGCATCATCTTTCGGGAATGTAAACAAGGAAACATCATTACACCGCTTCCCACCTACATCTTTCTTCTATGACGTCTCCATTATTAATTGAACAAATTGCTAAAGATTCAGCAACACAGATGTCCAAACTACTGTGTAATTATGCGATTAAAGCAGACGACTTATAGCTGGGGTCGGTGCTTGACCAAAATGTCCGCTACAATCCGTGACGTCACGCGCACGCGTCATCATACCGCGACGTTTTCAGCAGGATAATTCGCGCGAAATTTAAAATTGCAATTTAGTAAACTAAACAGGCCGTATTGGCATGTGTTGCAATGTTAAGATTTCATCATTGATGTATAAACTATCTGACTGCGTGGACAGCAACTTTTAGCTCTAATTTCCAAACTTGTATACACTACTGAATTGGGGTCTTATGGCCACTTATGTGGACACTTATACTGCCATCTGGTGGTGTCAGAAGAGTATAACATACAATGGAATTTGGAAAAAAAAGTGTAAAAATAAAAAATAGCATGTAGTGGGTTTCAGTAGAGCTTTAATATGAAAGTTTAATGTTAGTGCGGCCGGCGAGTTTTATATGAATGGCGCTTGACAGCGCTGTGTGCGGAGCTGAAATAATCTACCAATCACAGTGTGGTATGTGGCTCTGGTGGTCCAAATATTGACGTCACCTACGTGATGCAAGCTCTCTCTCCTGTGTGTATGTCTCTCTCCCCCGGCGCCGCTGTAAACAGTCCAGGCCGAGGAGATGAGCAATCCGGCAGCTTCCGTAGCACTCCGCCGGGCAGCTTCCGTAGCACTCCGCCGAAGGACCCAGCGTCAATACAAAACTGTGGTGCACTGGACCCCAGCGCTGATATTCCGACAGAGTCGCTGGGCGAATCGGACGTGTGACACGTTAGGTCGTGATGTTAGCCCGTTTCGGGGCTAATTGTGCTACCGTAACTGTAAACTCCACGGCGAGACGATTTTTGGTATTTGGGTCCAAAATGGCTCTTTCAACGTTCTGGGTTGCCTACCTCTGCGTTAGTGGAAAAGCGGCAAATGAGTGAAAGCGACAGAAACGTCGCCATGGAGACGAGGGGTTTTCTTCCATGCCTGGATGCAGTCACACCGCGACACCTGTCCGTCAGCGATAACAGTCCTTGATAACCTGGAGTAATTCAAACCGTTATTTGTTGTTTTTTTTTATTGTTTATTTTGCATTGCCTCACATTACTTAATTCTCATTTGGTTCATTTATATTTTTATTTTATTTTGTGTTGAAAAAAAAAATAAAGACATTTAAAAATATATATTTTTTAAGATATCTTAGCGCTGCGGGAAACTCTGCATAAGCATTCTTTCATATTAAGGTGGGGGCCGCAAAATAACGTCTCACTGGCAGTCCAACATGAAACTTTCATATTAAGGTGGGGCCGCAAAATAACGTCTCGCGAGCCGCACTAACATGAAACTTTCATAGCAAGGTGGGCACCGCAAAATAACGTCTCGCGGGCCGCAGTAACATGAAACTTTCATATTAAGGTGGGGGCCGCAAAATAACGTCTCGCGAGCCGCACTAACATGAAACTTTCATAGCAAGGTGGGGACCGCAAAATAACGTCTCGCGGGCTGCAGTAACATGAAACTTTCATATTAAGGTGGGGGCCGCAAAATAACGTTTTGCTGGCCGCACTAACATGAAACTTTCATATTAAGGTGGGGGCCGCAAAATAGCGTCTCACGGGCAGCACTAACATGAAACTTTCATATTAAGGTGGGGGCCGCAAAATAACGTCTCACGGGCCGCCCTAACATGAAACTTTCATATTAAGGTGGGGGCCGCAAAATAACGTCTCACGGGCCGCCCTAACATAAAACTTTCATATTAAGGTGGGGGCCGCAAAATGACGTTTTGCTGGCCGCGCTAACATGAAACTTTCATATTAAGGTGGGGGCCGCCAAATAACGTCTCACTGGCCGCACTAACATGAAACTTTCATATTAAGGTGGGGGCAGCAAAATTACGTCTCACGGGCCGTGCTAACTTGAAACTTTCATATTAAGGTGGGGGCCGCAAAATAACGTCTCACTGGCCGCGCTAACATGAAACTTTCATATTAAGGTGGGGGCCGCAAAATAACGTCTCACGGGCCGTGCTAACATGAAACTTTCATATTAAGGTGGGGGCAGCAAAATTACGTCTCACGGGCCGTGCTAACTTGAAACTTTCATATTAAGGTGGGGGCCGCAAAATAACGTCTCACTGGCCGCGCTAACATGAAACTTTCATATTAAGGTGGGGGCCGCAAAATAACGTCTCACGGGCCGTGCTAACATGAAACTTTCATATTAAGGTGGGGGCAGCAAAACAATGTCTCACTGGCCGGCCTAACATGAAACTTTCATATTAAGGTGGGGGCAGCAAAATTACGTCTCACGGGCCGTGCTAACTTGAAACTTTCATATTAAGGTGGGGGCCGCAAAATAACGTCTCACTGGCCGCACTAACATGAAACTTTCATATTAAGGTGGGGGCAGCAAAATTACGTCTCACGGGCCGTGCTAACTTGAAACTTTCATATTAAGGTGGGGGCCGCAAAATAACGTCTCACTGGCCGCGCTAACATGAAACTTTCATATTAAGGTGGGGGCCGCAAAATAACGTCTCACGGGCCGTGCTAACATGAAACTTTCATATTAAGGTGGGGGCAGCAAAACAATGTCTCACTGGCCGGCCTAACATGAAACTTTCATATTAAGGTGGGGGCAGCAAAACAATGCCTCACTGGCCGCCCTAACATGAAACTTTCATATTAAGGTGGGGGCAGCAAAATTACGTCTCACGGGCCGTGCTAACTTGAAACTTTCATATTAAGGTGGGGGCCGCAAAATAACGTCTCACTGGCCGCGCTAACATGAAACTTTCATATTAAGGTGGGGGCCGCAAAATAACGTCTCACGGGCCGTGCTAACATGAAACTTTCATATTAAGGTGGGGGCAGCAAAACAATGTCTCACTGGCCGGCCTAACATGAAACTTTCATATTAAGGTGGGGGCAGCAAAACAATGCCTCACTGGCCGCCCTAACATGAAACTTTCATATTAAGGTGGGGGCCGCAAAATAACGTCTCACTGGCCGCACTAACATGAAACTTTCATATTAAGGTGGGGGCCGCAAAATAACGTCTCACTGGCCGCACTAACATGAAACTTTCATATTAAGGTGGGGGCCGCAAAATAACGTCTCTTGGGCCGTGCTAGCATGAAACTTTCATATTAAGGTGGGGGCCGCAAAATAACGTCTCGCGGGCCGCTCTAACATTAAACTTTTATATTAAGTTGGGAGGCCCCAAAATAACGTCTCGCGGGCCGCGTATAACATTAAACTTTCATATTAAGGTGGGGGCTGCAAAATAATGTCTCACTGACCGCGCTAACATGAAACTTTCATATTAAGGTGGGGGCTGCAAAATAACGTCTCACTGGCCGCTCTAACATGAAACTTTCATTATAAGGTGGGGGCCTCAAAATAACGTCTAGCGGGCCATTCTAACATGAAACTTTCATATTAAGGTGGGGGCCGCAAAATAACGTCTCAAAGGCCATTCTAACATGAAACTTTCATATTAAGGTGGGTGCCGCGACATAACATCTCGCGGGCCGCACTAACATGAAACTTTCATAGCAAGGTGGGTACCGCAAAATAAAGTCTCGCGGGCCGCACTAACTTGAAACTTTCATATTAAGGTGGGGGCCGCAAAATAACGTCTCAGTGGCCGCACTAACATGAAACTTTCATATTAAGGTGGGGGCCGCAAAATAACGTCTCGCGGGCCGAACTAACATTAAACTTTCATATTAAGGTGGGGGCCGCAAAATAACGTCTCACGGGCCGCACTGATATGAAACTTTCATATTAATGTGGGGGCTGCAAAATAATGTCTCACTGACCGCGCTAACATGAAACTTTCATATTAAGGTGGGTACCGCAAAATAACGTCTCGCGGGCCGCACTAACATGAAACTTTCATAGCAAGGTGGGTACCACAAAATAACGTCTCGCGGGCCGCACTAACTTGAAACTTTCATATTAAGGTGGGGGCTGCAAAATAACGTCTCGCGGGCCGCACTAACATGAAACTTTCATATTAAGGTGGGGGCCGCAAAATAACGTCTCGCGGGCCGAACTAACATTAAACTTTCATATTAAGGTGGGGGCCGCAAAATAACGTCTCACGGGCCGCACTGACATGAAACTTTCATATTAATGTGGGGGCTGCAAAATAATGTCTCACTGACCGCGCTAACATGAAACTTTCATATTAAGGTGGGGGCTGCAAAATAACGTCTCAGTGGCCGCTCTAACATGAAACTTTCATTATAAGGTGGGGGCCTCAAAATAATGTCTCGCGGGCCATTCTAACATGAAACTTTCATATTAAGGTGGGGGCCGCAAAATAACGTCTCACAGGCAATTCTAACATGAAACTTTCATATTAAGGTGGGGGCCGCAAAATAACATCTCGCGGGCCGCTCTAACATGAAACTTTCATAGCAAGGTGGGTACCGCAAAATAACGTCTCGCTGGCCGCACTAACATGAAACTTTCATATTAAGGTGGGGGCCGCAAAATAACGTCTCGCGGGCCGCTCAAACATGAAACTTTCATATTAAGGTGGGGGCCGCAACATAACATCTCGCGGGCCGCACTAACATGAAACTTTCATAGCAAGGTGGGGACCGCAAAATAACGTCTCGCGGGCCGCACTAACTTGAAACTTTCATACTAAGATGGGGGCCGCAAAACAACGTCTCACTGGCCGTCCAACATGAAACTTTCATATTAAGGTGGGGCCGCAAAATAACGTCTCACTGGCCGTCCAACATGAAACTTTCATATTAAGGTGGGGGCCGCAAAATAACGTCTCACTGGCCGTCCAACATGAAACTTTCATATTAAGGTGGGGGCCACAAAATAACATCTCGCGGGCCGCTCTAACATGAAACTTTCATAGCAAGGTGGGTACCGCAAAATAACGTCTCGCTGGCCGCACTAACATGAAACTTTCATATTAAGGTGGGGGCCGCAAAATAACGTCTCGCGGGCCGCTCAAACATGAAACTTTCATATTAAGGTGGGGGCCGCAACATAACATCTCGCGGGCCGCACTAACATGAAACTTTCATAGCAAGGTGGGGACCGCAAAATAACGTCTCGCGGGCCGCACTAACTTGAAACTTTCATATTAAGATGGGGGCCGCAAAACAACGTCTCACTGGCCGTCCAACATGAAACTTTCATATTAAGGTGGGGCCGCAAAATAACGTCTCACTGGCCGTCCAACATGAAACTTTCATATTAAGGTGGGGGCCGCAAAACAACGTCTCACTGGCCGTCCAACATGAAACTTTCATATTATGGTGGGGCCGCAAAATAACGTCTCACTGGCCGCGCTAACATGAAACTTTCATATTAAGGTGGGGGCCGCAAAATAACGTCTCACTAGCCGCACTAACATGAAACTTTCATATTAAGGTGGGGGCCGCAAAATAACGTCTCACTGGCCGCGCTAACATGAAACTTTCATATTAAGGTGGGGGCCGCAAAATAACGTCTCACTAGCCGCACTAACATGAAACTTTCATATTAAGGTGGGGGCAGCAAAATTACGTCTCACGGGCCGTGCTAACATGAAACTTTCATATTAAGGTGGGGGCCGCAAAATAACGTCTCGCGGGGCGCACTAACATGAAACTTTCCTATCAAGGTGGGGGCCGCACAATAACGTCTCACAGGGCGCAGTTGGCCCGCGGGCCGCATGTTTGAGACCCCTGTCATAGACAGTGCAACCCACTGGACAATACCAGGATTAAATTTTTTTTTTTTTTTTCACATTCCAATCTAAAAATGTACGTCTTTAAAAATTATATAATACATCTGGTACTGGATGGTCACATGACATTCCCTACAAATGTGAACTGGGGGTGTAATAATTTCAATCGTTTTCCTTTGTGTTTCATTCCAGATCATCTCCAGTCCACATTTTTGGCAACAGTTTACATTCCTACGCCCGTCCTCCCCTGGCCAGCAGCGCGCCGATCCCCTCTAGAGGTCACCTCAGGGAGCGCAGGCGTGTCAGGGTAACTGTCCGTCCAACCAATGGGATTAAGTTTTATCGAAGGTTGTTTTTTTTCCACAAAGGGAGGAATGATGCTCTTTTATATATACAGTGGCGATCAAAAGTTTGCATACACTTGTAAAGAACATCATGTCATGGCTGTCTGAAAAAAAAGTAGAAGTACACGTTTGTGTACTTATGGACTAATTACATCATATCAGAAAATGATTTTTTTGTTTTTATCCTAATTAGTGCCCCGGAGCATTACACTACCACCACCATGCTTGATGGTAGTTATGGTGTTCCTGGGATTAATTCTAAAGGCCTTAGTGGCCACATGCGTGAACAGCACCTTTTAGCTCTTATTTCCAAAATTGTGTACACTACTGAATTGGGGTCTAAAGGCCTCTTATGTGGACACTTATACTGCTATCTGGTGGTGTCAGAAGAGTATAACATACATTGGAATTTGGAGGGAAAAAAACTGTAAAAATAAAAATTAGCATGTCACGACAAATGAAGTACACGTTTGTGTACTTATGGACTAAGTACATCATATCAAAAGATGATTTTTAGTTTTTATCCTAATTAGTGCCCAAAGCATAATACTACCACCACCATGCTTGATGGTAGGTCTGGTGTTCCTGTGGGATTAACTCTAAAGGCCTTAAGGCCACATTCGTGGACAGCAAATTTTAGCTCTTATTTCCAAAATTGTGTACACTACTGAATTGGGGTCTTATGCAAACATGTGGACACTTATACTGCCATCTGGGGGTGTCAGAAGAGTATAACATACAATGGAATTTGAAGAGAAAAAAAAACTGTAAACATAAAAATTAGCATGTCACGACACATTAAGTACACGTTTGTGTACTTATGGACTAAGTACATCATATCAAAAGATGATTTTTAGTTTTTATCCTAATTAGTGCCCAGATCATATTACTACCACCACCATGCTTGATGGTAGGCATGGTGTTCCTGGGATTAACTCTAAAGGCCTTAGAGGCCACATGCATGAACAGCACCTTTGAGCTCCTATTTCCAAAATTGTGAACACTACTGAATTGGGGTCTTATGCCGACATATGGACACCTATACTGCCATCTGGTGGTGTCAGAAGAATTTAAAATACAACGGGATTTGGAAAAAAAAAGTGTAAAAATAAAAATTTGCATGTCACGACACACGAAGTACACGTTTGTGTACTTATGGACTAAGGACATTATATCAAAAGATGATTTTTAGTTTTTATCCTAATTAGTGCCCAAAGCATAATACTACCACCACCATGCTTGATGGTAGAAATGGTGTTCCTGGGATTAATTCTAAAGGCCTTAGTGGCCACATGCGTGGACAGCACCTTTTAGCTCTTATTTCCAAAATTGTCTACACTACTGAATTGGGGTCTTATGCAGACATACGGAGTCATATACCCTGTAAAGCACCAGTTCTATTGGCAGCAAAACAGACTTAGAGCATAATAATACCACCACCATGCTTGATGGTACGGATGTTGTTCCTGGGATTAACTCTAAAGGCCTTAGTGGCCACATGCGTGGACAGCAACTTTTAGCTCTAATTTCCAAACTTGTGTACACTCCTGAATTGGGGTCTTATGGCCACTTATGTGGACACTTATACTGCCATCTGGTAGTGTCAGAAGAGTATAACATACAATGGAATTTGAGAAAAAAAATGTAGAAGTACACGTTTGTGTACTTATGGACTAAGTACATCATATCAAAAGAGGATTTTTAGTTTTTATCCTAATTAGGGTCCAATAAGCCCAAATAGCAAAGAGAAATAAAAAAAGCATGTGTCCTTAAGACGTTAAAGGCCTTACCTTTTCTCCTCCAAACATATTGCTGGGTATTGTGGCCAAACAGCTTAATTTTTGTTTCATCCGACCACAGAACTTTCCTCCAGAAGGTCTTATTTTCGTCCATGTGATGTCACCAACAAAATAAGAGTTTTGGAACTTATCGGAAACTCAAGACAGCCATGACATTACGTTTTTTACAAGTTAATGTATACTTTTGATGGCGACGGCTGGACAGAATAAGCGCTCGGACCGTATAATGAAAGAGGAGACAGCCTTTTGTGTGGATGCATGACACCTAAGTTGTACAATTAGCACGGGCAAATCATTGAAACGGCAAGTGAGTAACTCCCGTGGCCTTTTCGTTAATCGTCATTTTTCACTACGTACCGACAGGCCAGCAGTGAATCCGAGTCTGGAGTTTTCTCCATGTCCTCATCCTTCTCTGACGATGAAGACATGGCCTGGTCTCACTCATGGCCCTCCACAGCCTGGCACTGCTTCCTCAAAGGTTGGTATGAGGACGTCCTCATTACACACTGGTTTAAAAAAAGAAAAGAAAAGAAAAGAAAAAAAAAGTAACGTAGATATTGGGTTTCACAATTGAGGAAATTTGTGTCGTACTCAAACAAAACAAAAATATTTCCCCCCCCATCTTTTTTCATTTTTAATCATTTTTAAAAAATACTCCAGGGCTCGGTTGGTAGAGTGGCCGTGCCAGCAACTTAAAGGGTTGCAGGTTGGATTCCCGCTTCCGCCATCCTAGTCAATGCCGTTGTGTCCTTGGGCAAGACACTTTACCCACCTGCTCCCAATGCCACCCACACTGGTTTAAAAAAAGAAAAGAAAAAAAAAGTAACGTAGATATTGGGTTTCACAATTGGGGAAATTTGTGTCGTACTCAAACAAAACAAAAATATTTCCCTCCCCATCTTTTTTCAATTTTAATAATTTTTAAAAAATACTCCAGGGCTCGGTTGGTAGAATGGCCGTGCCAGCAACTTAAAGGGTTGCAAGTTCGATTCCCGCTTCCGCCATCCTAGTCAATGCCGTTGTGTCCTTGGGCAAGACACTTTACCCACCTGCTCCCAGTGCCACCCACACTGGTTTAAATGTAACTTAGATTTTGGGTTTCACCATGTAAAAGTGCTTTGAGTCACTAGAGAAAAGCGCTATATAAATATAATTCACTTCACATCTTAAAGCACCATTTAGCTACGGACGTGGGAGCTGTGAGTTTGCGTTGCCGTCGTTTTATGTAAATAGTCGAACCTAGCGTGATGTTAACCATGCGGCTCTTTAGTGAAGTGAAGTGAAGTTAATTATATTTATATAGCGCTTTTCTCTAGTGACTCAAAGCGCTTTTACATAGTGAAACCCAATATCTAAGTTACATTTAAACCAGTGTGGGTGGGCACTGGGAGCAGGTGGGTAAAGTGTCTTGCCCAAGGACACAACGGCATTGACTAGGATGGCGGAAGCAGGAATCGAAACTGCAACCCTTTAAGTTGCTGGCACGGCCACTCTACCAACCGAGCTATGCCGCCCTGGAGTATTTTTTTAAAATGATTAAAAATGAAAAAAGATGGGGGGGGAAATATTTTTGTTTTGTTTGAGCACGACACACATTTCCCCAATTGTTAGAAATCCCACTGTGAGTATGCTTCACTGATGACACTATTTGGGGAACGTCATTTTGTCCGACTCCTTTCGGCAGCTCTTGATCCCACCATAATGTGGACTGTGACGCGACAGTTTGTTAACATGTAAAAAAATTCTCATTTTGTCCATCAAACGTTTTATACTGTGCGTGAAGGCACTACAGGTGCGGTTTGTTGATGTTATTGACTTGTTGGAGGGCTAATCAGGCATATTGGGTCTGGTTCTGGCTGCGAGCTAATCAATGCTAACATGCTATTTAGGCTAGCTATTTGCGCTCATTTAATATCCTTTACTTTTATCCTCTTTGTTTATAATTTATATTTGCATGTCTCGTGACTCATTATCTGTTTGTAATATTGGCTGCATTTCTCATAGTTGTTTGTGTGTCATGTTGTTCCAGACCACAGCAAACATTACCTAGCTTGCCAAAGATTGTAATAAATATACTGTATTTAAAAGAATAAAGCCCTAACTTGCACGCACAAGTCCATACTGTTAACCATTAAAAGCTAGTAATTTCCAGGCGTTTTTTCACCTTCTGAGTAGCCTCTGATTTACTAAAAGTTTCTAATGTTGTAAAAATGTGTGGAATAAATATTGAATTTCAACATTTCTGTCAACGAAGATTTGCGTCAGCCTGCGACGCATAGTCATTTTGATAGTAAGCTATTGTACCTAATATCAATCAATCATTTAAAGTTGACTCATATAGCCCTAAACCACCAGTGTCTCAAAGGGCTGCACAAGCCACAACGACATCCTGGGCTTAGATCCCACATCAGGGCAAGGAAAAACTCAACCCGATGGGGGTGACAATGAGAAACCTTGGAGAGGACCGCAGATGTAGGAAGGTTGTACATGTAAACGAACTACGATGAGTTCAAGGATCGCTGAAATGAGTGGGACAAAACGGTCATCAGTGATATAGACACTTTCGTCATGTGTTGCCTTCATTATGACACTTATGTACGGCTTTTAATTTTTTCGCGGCTCCAGACAGATGACTTTTTTGTATTTTTGGTCCCTTATGGCTCTTTTGGGTTGCCGACCCCTGTGTTAAAGTGTAATGTTAGTGCAAAGTTAGAGTGTATTTGTAAAAAGTGCACAATAACGCTTCTTGAAGACCCATATTACGTTTACCCCAGGGCAGGTGTGGCTACAAATGTAGCTTACCACCATCATTGTGGATTTAAAGAATGATGGGTTCTCAGTCCTCTGTGAAGTGTTTTGAGTGTCTCGAATAGCACTTTATAAATCTAATCTGTTATTAGTATTGCACTGGGTTTGGGACAGTCAGCACATTAGCGTTAAAGCTGCTGAGTTACCAGTAGGTGGTGCTAAAAGCACTTATTACGTTTCCAAACAATCATTATTGAGCTGATGGAAGCTGTTAAATTCCGCCTAAAAAGCCCCTAAAAACATCCAAACACCTCCATTAGGGTTTTATGTACATAATGTAAGTACAAACCCCGTTTCAATATGAGTTGGGAAATTGTGTTAGATGTAAATATAAACGAAATACAATGATTTGCAAATAATTTTCGACCCATATTCAGTTGACTGCACTACAAAAACAACATATTTGATGTTCAAACTCATAAACTTTATTTTTTTTTTTGCAAATAATAATTGACTTAGAATTTCATGGCTGCAACACGTGCCGAAGTAGTTGGGAAAGGGCATGTTCACCACTGTGTTACATCACCTTTTCTTTTAACAACACTCAATAAACGTTTGGGAACTGAGGAAACTAATTGTTGAAGCTTTGAAAGTGGAATTCTTTCCCATTCTTGTTTTATGTAGAGCTTCAGTCGTTCAACAGTCCGGGGTCTCCGCTGTCGTATTTTACGCTTCATAATGCGCCACACATTTTCGATTGGAGACAGGTCTGGACTGCAGGCGGGCCAGGAAAGTACCCGCGCTCTTTTTTTACCAAGCCACGCCGTTGTAACACGTGCTGAATGTGGCTTGGCATTGTCTTGCTGAAATAAGCAGGGGCGTCCATGAAAAAGACGGCGCTTAAATGGCAGCATATGTTGTTCCAAAACCTGTATGTACCTTTCTGCATTAATGGTGCCTTCACAGATGTGTAAATTACCCATGCCTTGGGCACCAATGCACCCCCATACCATCACAGATGCTGGCTTTTGAATTTTGCGTCGATGACAGTCTGGATGGTTCGCTTCCTCTTTGGTCCGGATGACACAATGTCGAATATTTGAAATAGGGACTCGCCAAACCAGAGAACACTTTTCCGCTTTGCATCAGTTCATCTTAGTTGATCTCGGGCCCAGAGAAGCCGGCGGCGTTTCTGGATGTTGTTGATAAATGGCTTTCGCTTTGCGTAGTAAAGCTTTAACTTGCACTTACAGATGTAGCGACGAATTGTATTTAGTGACAGTGGATTTCTGAAGTTTTCCTGAGCCCATGTGGTGATATCTTTTAGAGATTGATGTCAGTTTTTGATACAGTGCCGTCTGAGGGATGGAAGGTCACGGTCATTCAATGTTGGTTTCCGGCCATGCCGCTTACGTGGAGGGATTTCTCCAGATTCTCTGAACCTTTTGAAAACAGGGTTTGTACATACGTAATGTAGTAACATTCATAATAACATGTAATATATACATGATGTAAGTATTTATGTAATGTAGTATCATTCATGATAACTTGTAATATATACATGATGTAAGTACATATGTAATGTAGTAACATTCATAATAACATGTAATATTTACGTATTTTGATCATTTGAAGCATACACGGCTCAGTAATTTTAAAAACGCATTATGACGCTTGCTTTTTTTTGTTACTCACTGCATACTTTATGAAAGACAACAAACATAATGAAACATCACTTACTGTACCATGTCTGCCAACTGCTAGGGTGTTCATATATTCCATTTTAACTGACGAATGACTCGTAACCCTCACAAAGGAACGGGTTGGGAGGCAACACACGCTTTTCGTGTGGTTTTCACGAGTTCCAGGTCCTAGATTGGCTGTCAAAGTGTCCCAACTTGTCAGATTATATTCTCAGCCATCTACTGCCCAGGTGAGAGACATGATAATATGATCTCCAATAAATGTGCAGGGAGTAAGGAAGCAAGGAAGCAGCAGACCACTCGATGATATAAACATAGAGACACAGGAATTGATCGTGTTGCCGCTATAAATGATTAATTATTAAATTATTTAGTGACTCTTTAAAAGACTCAACTCACACAACGGCAAAGCTTTTGCTGCTACTGAAAGATGCCGCAGATCGTGCCCTGGGGAGGGAGCGCATATTTCACGACCATGTAGACCTATTTGCCCAAAGTGACAAATATTTATTTGAACGCTTTAGGCTACCTCAGCAGTCCCCCCTTTCTTAAAGGGGAACATTATCACCAGACCTATGCAAGCGTCAATATATACCTTGATGTTGCAGAAAAAAGACCATATATTTTTTTAACCGATCTCCGAACTCTAAATGGGTGAATTTTGGCGAATTAAACGCCTTTCTATTATTTGCTCTCGGTTGTGACGTCACCTAGGTAATCAATCGGCCATTTTGTCAAACACATACACATCGAGTCAAATCCGCTCTGTTATTTTCCATTTTTTCGACTGTTTTCCGTACCTTGGAGACATGCCTCGTCGGTGTGTTGTCGGAGGGTGTAACAACACGATCAGGGACGGATTCAAGTTGATTTACATAGAATGTGCATCGATTAGCACGGCATGCTAATCGATGCTAACATGCTATTTATCGGCGATGCTAAGGCAGACATGGCACGGAGATGTATGGATAACCTGCAAATGCATTTCCAACGATAAAGTCAACGAAATCACAAAGGTGAGTGTTGTTGAGGTTGTTGACTTATGTGCTAATCAGACATATTTGCTCGTGGCATGACTGCAAGCTAATTGATGCTAACATGCTATTTAGGCTAGCTGTATGTACATTTGTAGCTGTATTTGCATCCAGCGTTTCCTTCCACCCACATTTAATGCCAAACAAACACTTACCAATCGACAGATTTAAGTTGCTCCAGTGTCAATGCGAAAGTCCTGATCGGTTGGTCCGCACATTTTACCGGCGATGCTAAGGCAGACATGCGCGAATGGCGTCAATAGCTATTCGCTCAATAGCTTCAGTTTCTTCTTCAATTTCGTTTTTGCTATCTGCCTCCATAATCCAACCATCCGTTTCAATACATGCATAACCTGTTGAATCGCTTAAGCCGCTGAAATCCGAGTCTGAATCCGAGCTAATGTTGCTATATATTTATCCGCCATGTTGTTTGTATTGGAATCACTGGATGACGTCACAGGAAAATGGACGGTGGCTTCGCCGATAGCGAAAATCAGGCACTTTAAAGTCTTTTTTTGGAATATTCCGGGACGGGTAAAATTTTGAAAAAAACTTCGAAAAATAAAATAAGCCACCAAGAACTGATTTTTATTGATTTTAACCCTTCTGAAATTGTGATAATGTTCCTTTTTAAACTTACGTGCAGACATTATGTATTCCCCCCGCGGGATAATCCAAATTTCTCTTCTGTAATCTGTCTGTGTTTTCTACGTGTGTTTGATGGTCGGCTTTTCCGCTGGAATTGTGCCCTTATATGGGGAATAAAGGGCGTTTACATATGTATATTGGGGAAAATAAAGGCATGTTTGTATGCTAATTAATGAAAGACACGCACACGTTAACCATTTGGCATTCAGCAACTTAAGAAAAGCAGCTGGGAACAATTGGGCCGTTTAAGAACACGTCATGAATTTGAATGGACTCACTTAGGAAGAAAGATAAGAGGAAAAATTAGGAATTTATTGCTGAACGGGGCCCAATATCACTAACATTTGTTAATATTCAAGTCACCAAATGTAAATGGAGTTTTGTTGACGGTTTATGAATGGTTATTGGATTTTAACAGGCGGAATAGAGAAGCTCCCTTTGTTTACGTTTATTTATTATTAAATTGCATTAAAAAAATTAATTTTTGTCCTCATATCTTTCATGATGATTATTATAAACCAGGGGTGTCCAAACATTTTCCACTGAGGGCCGCCCATGGAAAAATGAATGCGTTCAGGGGCCATTTTGATATTTTGTCATTTTCAAACCACAACAAAATGTATGACTTTTTATTTTACCTTTAAGGGTCCCGGGGACCGTAAAGGGTCTCAGTCATTAAAATGTTAAAAATAAGTCCAAATATTATTTTTTTTAATTTTATTTAACGCTTACAATAAGTAATAAAAAAAAAGTTTTATGGCTTTTCTGTCAAAAACTACTACTTCTTTTTTTTTTAATAGTAAAACAGAAATATGCAGTATTTAGTATTTAAAGCCCTAAAAGATCAATAATGCAGGACACCATTGATTTCAATTACTTTATATTTTTTGAGTAATAACAGTGAAAAGATAAATAAAATACCAATAAATGTATTTGGGATTCAAAATATATCGATTTTACATTTGAACTATTATTTTGTTTGTTTTATGCTCTTTTGTCAAATAAAACTTTGATGTTTTCATACGGCAACCACACAATATATGCAATATTTACAACACAAAACATTTTAAAGTGAAGTAATTGGAGCCTTGAAAATAATTAATTATAACATAGATTTTTTTTTTGTCATTTTTTTTTTTTTGGAGCAATAGCAAAAAAAAAAGAAAATAAAGAAAGACAAAAGAAAAAAAAATAACCTGCATGGCAGCTTTTTGTCAACATTGCAACTTTTTCTCATTAGATTTCACCTCAGTTCCCTTTTTTTTAAGTGTTCTTTTTTATTTTTGCAATACCATTTCCAGAATGTGTGGCGGGCCGGTCAAACAATTAGTTGCGGGCCGCACTTTGGACACCACCTGTTATAAACGATGGGTAAAATTCCAAAATTGCAATTTGTTCAATTAATAATGCAGAAGTCCAAGTAAAAAGATGGAGGTGGGAAGCTTTTAGCCTTTAGTCACAAAAACACAGGTGTTTTTCTTGTTTAAAATTCCCAAAGATGAAGCTTTACTATGGATCAGAGCGGTCAAGCGAACATGGATCCCGACTACATGTCAACCGGCAGTTTTCGGTGAGAAAATTGTGGTAATAAGTCGCCTCTTACCGGAAACATCAGCGGAGCTTGCGTCCTGCTGCAGCTTAGAGACTCTGGCGTCAACACACCCGTGGCCACACCCCTCCGACTTTCAGGTACTATTCAACTCACTGAAACACTAGCAACACAATAGGCAGATAAGGGATGTTCCAGAATTCCATTTTCTTCCGCTTATCCGAGGTCGGGTCGCGGGGGCAACAGCCTAAGCAGGGAAGCCCAGACTTCCCTCTCCCCAGCCACTTTGTCTAGCTCTTCCCGGGGGATCCCCAGGCGTTCCCAGGCCAGCCGGGAGACATAGTCTTCTCAACGTGTCCTGGGTCTTCCCCGTGGCCTCCTACCGGTTGGACGTGCCCTAAACACCTCCCTAGGGAGGCGTTCGGGTGGCATCCTGACCAGATGCCTGAACCACCTCATCTGGCTCCTCTCGATGTGAAGGAGCAGCGGCTTTACTTTGAGTTCCTCCCGGATGGCAGAGCTTCTCACCCTATCTCTAAGGGAGAGCCCCGCCGCACGGCGGAGGAAACTCATTTCGGCCGCTTGTACCCGTGATCTTATCCTTTCGGTCATGACCCAAAGCTCATGACCATAGGTGAGGATGGGAACGTAGATCAACCGGTAAATTGAGAGCTTTGCCCTCCGGCTCAGCTCCTTCTTCACCACAACGGATCGGTACAACGTCCGCATTACTGAAGACGCTGCACCGATCCGCCTGTCAATCTCACGATCCAGAATTATCCTAGTAAATGTGTCTAATAACATCTGAATCGCTCCCACTGGAATCGCCTTTTTTAATTTTTTATTTATTTATTTATTTTTTCTAGTCCTTCACTCTAATTTTCCTCATCCAGAATCTTTCATCTTCGCTCAAATTAATGGGGAAATTGTCGCTTTCTCGGTCCAAATAGCTCTAGCTACTGCTGGCTATGATTGTAAACAATGCGAGGATGTGAGAAGCCCTACAACCCGTGACATCACGCGCACATCGTCTGCTACTTCCGGTAAAGGCACAGCTTTTTTATTAGCGACCAAAAGTTGCAAACTTTATCGTCGATGTTCTCTACTAAATCCTTTCAGCAAAAATATGGCAATATCCCGAAATGATGAAGTATGACACATACAATGGACCTGCTATCCCCGTTTGAATAAGAAAATCTCATTTCAGTAGGCCTTTAACCTTATCTTTTAATGTGGCCCCTCCAGGAACTCGCCTTCGCTTCCATCGCGGTCCCAACGTGGAGTGGCAGGAGGCAGACGAGCTGGGGGATTCCGATGAAGATTCCGAGGACGAGAGCATGATGCCGTCCTCCGCCTCCTTCAAGGTTGTTGACCACTCTTGCTTTCTTGGGAATGCGGCCTCGACCCGTTCCGAGAGTGACCACAAGATGGCAGCAGTGTAAAGGCTGTTTTGTTTTTGATTGGTCCTTTTTCCAATTTTTTTTTTTTTTAGCAATTTGGTGTGGACGGATTGAAGTTGATAAGTCATGAAGAGACGCTGTCATTCGGGCAAGCGGTTTTGAAGCTGACCTTTGACCCCGGCTCTCCCTATGATAGCCTTTTAACAGCTGAATGCAGACTGGATCACCCCTTTTTTGTCAGAAATAAAGGTACGGACGTCACCTTTTCGCCGGGGGAATTGTCTCGTCACGCACGAACTCTCCTTATTGTGCTCGCCGTGTGTGTTCTCAGGGTGGTCCTCTTTTTATCCGAGCCTTACCGTGGTGCATCATGGGATCCCGTGCTACGAAATGCATCTGGGCGACACGTGCCTGCCACCAAACCACCCTGATGCAATTAAATGTGACGATTCGGTCGTTTTTGATACATTTAGAAGGTATTTATCCAAACCCTTAGTACAAACCCCGTTTCCATATGAGTTGGGAAATTGTGTTAGATGTAAATATAAACGGAATACAATGATTTGCAAATCCTTTTCAACCCATATTCAGTTGAATATGCTACAAAGACAACATATTAGATGTCCAAACTCATAAACTTTATTTTTTTTGCAAATAATAAATAACTTAGAATTTCATGGCTGCAACATGTGCCAAAGTAGTTGGGAAAGGGCATGTTCACCACTGTGTTACATCACCTTTTCTTTTAACAACACTCAATAAACGTTTGGGAACTGAGGAAACTAATTGTAGAAAATTTGAAAGAGGAATTATTTCTCCTTCTTGTTTTATGTAGAGCTTCAGTCGTTTTACAGTCCGGTGTCGTATTTTACGCTTCATAAAGCGCCTGGACTGCAGGCGGGCCAGGAAAGTACCCGCACTCTTTTACTACGAAACCACACTGTTGTAACACGTGGTTTGGCATTGTCTTGCTGAAATAAGCAGGGGCGTCCACGATAACGTTGCTTGGATGGCAACATATGTTGCTCCAAACCCTGTATGTATTTTTCAGCATTAATGGTGCCTTCACAGATGTGTAAGTTACCCATGCCTTGGGGACTAATACACCCCCATACCAGCACAGATGCTGGCTTTCGAAGTTTGCGCCTTGAACAATCCGGATAGTTATTTTCCTCTTTGTTCCGTAGGACACGACGTCCACAGTTTCCAAAAACTATTAGAAATGTGGACTCGTCAGACCACAGAACAATTTGCCACTTTGCATCAATCCATCTTAGATGAGCTCAGGCCCAGCGGAGCCGGCAGCGTTTCTGGGTGTTGTTGATAAATGGCTTTCGCTTAGCATAGTAGAGTTTTAACTTGAATTTACAGATCTCCCGTCCAAAGGCAAAACCCAGTAACTAATTTTTGGTCAAAACTGAGCTGATAATAATTTTGGAGTTACTAGGTTATATGCTTTACATTAGTGTATGCAATATTGTAATTTGTTCCGTAAGTAAGCTGTTACACACATGGCAGGACCTAGCAACTACCACATAACCGCGTAGATACAACAGAAAAACCTAGTATCTCAAGGGTATCTCTAGAAGGGAGTTACTAGGTTCTGCTTTTGGATGGGAGAGATGTAGCAACCAACTGTAGTTACTGACAGTGGTTTTATGAAGTGTTCCTGAGCCCAATTGGTGATATCCTTTACACACCGATGTCGGTTTTTGATGCAGTATTGCCTGAGGTCACGGGCATTCGATGTTGGTTTTCAGCCTTGCTGCTTAAGTGCAGTGATTTCTCCAGATTCTCTGAACCTTTTGATGATATTATGGACCTTAGATGGGGAAATCTCTAAATTCCTTGCAATAGTTGGTTGAGAAATGTTGTTCTTAAACAATGTGCTCACACATTCGTCGACAAAGTGATGACTTTCGCCCCGTCCTTGTTTGTGAACGACTGAGCATTTCACGGAAGCTGCTTTTATACCCAATCATGGCACCCACCTGTTCCCAATTAGCCCGTTCACCTGCGGGATGTTCCAAATAAGTGTTTGATGAGCATTCCTCAACTTTCTCAGTCTTTTTTTTCCACTCGTGCCAGCTTTTTTGAAACATGTTGCAGGCATCAAATTCCAAATGAGCTAATATTTGCAAAACATAACAAAGTTTTCCAGTTTGGATGTTAAATATCTTGTCTTTGCAGTCTATTCAGTTGGAAAGGATTTGCAAATCATTGTATTCTGTTTTTATTTACCATTTACACAACGTGCCAACTTCAGTGGTTTAGGGGTTTGTACAAGCACATTAATGTTGAATTGTATTATTATTCCTACTGTTTTATTGACTTGAATGTGCAAGTATACTGACTTGGATCCATTCCATTGCAGTTACGACTTCACCCCGCTGGATTCTTCCGCCGTCTACGTCCTCAGCAGCATGGCCCGTCAGCGCAGGACCTCCCTGTCCAGCGGGGGCGCTGTCAGCCCGGACTGCGATAAACTGGAGCGCTACGGCTCCCCGCAGCCGTCCGGCGGCAAGTCGGGCAGGACCCACACATCAGGGAGCGCCGTCGGTGCCACGCCTACAAAATGCAAGCGTCCAATGAATGCCTTCATGCTTTTTGCCAAGAAATACCGAGTGGAGTACACCCAGATGTACCCTGGGAAAGACAACAGGTGCGTGCTATACTTCTAATAGTAGTAATAATAATGACATGTCTTTACTCTCACGGATACATAGCCTTAATTGGAGGGTTGTGAATGGAAAAACAATGTTACACAGTCAGGAAATGAGTTCAGCACAAACCCGTTCAAGATTAGACAAACAAACAGTGTACAGGGTTACAGAACAGGAATGCTGATTGGTCGCCAGAAGGCGCCCCATAAAAGATGGGGAAAAAGGTATAACACTGGGGAAAAAGATGAGTAAAAAAAATACAATCTAGACTGGGCTTCTAAGGAGGGCCTAGTCTGGGGTGGGAAAAACCCCTCCATGCAATGCACACATGAACAAGTTACAGGAGGAGGGAGGGAGGTCAAAAGCGTCCATCATTTTCAGCACAAACCTGTTCAAGATTAGACAAACAAACAGTGTACAGGGTTACAGGACAGGAACGCTGATGGGTCGCCACGAGGCGCCCCGTAAAAGATGTGAAAAAAGGTATAACGCTGGGGAAAAAGATGAGTAAAAAAATACAATCTAGACTGGGCTTCTAAGGAGGGCCTAGTCTGGGGTGGGAAAAAACCCTCCATGCAATGCATACATGAACAAGTTACAGGAGGAGGGAGGGAGGTCAAAAGCGTCCATCATTTTTAGCACAAACCCGTTCAAGATTAGACAAACAAAGAGTGTACAGGGTTACAGAACAGGAACGCGGATGGGTCGACACGAGGCGCCCCGTAAAAGATGGGGAAAAGGTAAAACGTTGGGGAAAAAGATGAGTAAAAAAATACAATCTAGACAGGGCTTCTAAGGAAGGCCTAGTCTGGGGTGGGAAAAAACCCTCCATGCAATGCATACATGAACAAGTTACAGGAGGAGGGACGGAGGTCAAAAGCGTCCATCATTTTTAGCACAAACCCGTTCAAGATTAGACAAACAAACAGTGTACAGGGTTACAGAACAGGAACGCGGATGGGTCGACACGAGGCGCCCCGTAAAAGATGGGGAAAAGGTAAAACGCTGGGGAAAAGATGAGTAAAAAAATACAATCTAGACAGGGCTTCTAAGGAAGGCCTAGTCTGGGGTGGGAAAAAACCCTCCATGCAATGCACACATGAACAAGTTACAGGAGGAGGCAGGGAGGTCAAAAACGTCCATCATTTTCAGCACAAACCCGTTCAAGATTAGACAAACAGTGTACAGGGTTACAGAACAGGAATGCTGATGGGTCGCCACGAGGCACCCCGTAAAAGATGGGGAAAAAGGTAAAACGCTGCGGAAAAATGAGTGAAAAAATACAATCTAGACTGGGCTTCTAAGGAGGGCCTAGTCTGGGGTGGGAAAAAACCCTCCATGCAATGCACACATAAACATGTTACAGGAGGAGGGAGGGAGGTCAAAAGCGTCCATCATTTTCAGCACAAACCTGTTCAAGATTAGACAAACAAACAGTGTACAGGGTTACAGAACAGGAATGGTGATGGGTCGCCACGAGGCGCCCCGTAAAAGATGGGGAAAAAGGTAAAACGCTGGGGAAAAAGATGAGTATAAAAAATACAATCTAGACTGGGCTTCTAAGGAGGGCCTAGTCTGGGGTGGGAAAAAACCCTCCATGCAATGCACACATGAACAAGTTACAGGAGGAGGGAGGGAGGTCAAAAGCGTCCATCGTTTTCAGCACAAACCCGTTCAAGATTAGACAAACAGTGTACAGGGTTACAGAACAGGAATGCTGATTGGTCGCCACGAGGCGCCCCGTAAAAGATGGGGAAAAAGGTAAAACGCTGCGGAAAAATGAGTGAAAAAATACAATCTAGACTGTGCTTCTAAGGAGGGTCTAGTCTGGGGTGGGAAAAAAACCCTCCATGCAATGCATACATGAACAAGTTTCAGGAGGAGGGAGGGAGGTCAAAAGCGTCCATCATTTTCAGCACAAACCCGTTCAAGATTAGACAAACAAACAGTGTACAGGGTTACAGAACAGGAACGCTGATGGGTCGCCACGAGGCGCCCCGTAAAAGATGGGGAAAAAGGTAAAACGCTGCGGAAAAATGAGTGAAAAAATACAATATAGACTGTGCTTCTAAGGAGGGTCTAGTCTGGGGTGGGAAAAAAAACCCTCCATGCAATGCATACATGAACAAGTTACAGGAGGAGGGAGGGAGGTCAAAAGCGTCCATCATTTTCAGCACAAACCCGTTCAAGATTAGACAAACAAACAGTGTACAGGGTTACAGAACAGGAACGCTGGCTGATGGGTCGCCACGAGGCGCCCCATAAAAGATGGGGAAAAAGGTAAAACGCTGGGGAAAGAAATTAGTGAAAAATACAATCTAGACTGGGCTTCTAAGGAGGGCCTAGTCTGGGGTGGGAAAAAACCCTCCATGCAATGCACACATGAACAAGTTACAGGAGGAGGGAGGGAGGTCAAAAGCGTCCATCATTTTCAGCACAAACCCGTTCAAGATTAGACAAACAAACTGTCTACATGGTTACAGAACAGGAACGCTGATGGGTCGCCACGAAGCGCCCTGTAAAAGATGGGGAAAAAGGTGAAACGCTGGGGAAAAAGATGAGTCAAAAAGTACAATCTAGACTGGGCTTCTAAGGAGGGCCTAGTCTGGGCTGGGAAAAAACCCTCCATACAATGCACACATGAACATGTTACAGGAGGAGGGAGGGAGGTCAAAAGCGTCCATCATTTTCAGCACAAACCTGTTCAAGATTAGACAAACAGTGTACAGGGTTGCAGAACAGGAACGTTGATGGGTCGCCACGAGGCGCCCCGTAAAAGAAGTGAAAAAAGGTAAAACGCTGGGGAAAAAGATGAGTAAAAAAATACAATCTAGACTGGGCTTCTAAGGAGGGCCTAGTCTGGGGTGGGAAAAAACCCTCCATGCAATGCACACATAAACATGTTACAGGAGGAGGCAGGGAGGTCAAAAGCGTACATCATTTTCAGCACAAACCTGTTCAAGATTAGACAAACAAACAGTGTACAGGGTTACAGAACAGGAACGCGGATGGGTCGCCACGAGGCGCCCCGTAAAAGATGGGGAAAAAGGTAAAACGCTGGGGAAAAAGATGAGTAAAAAAATACAATTTAGACTGGGCTTCTAAGGAGGGCCTAGTCTGGGGTGGGAAAAAACCCTCCATGCAATGCACACATGAACAAGTTACAGGAGGAGGGAGGGAGGTCAAAAGCGTCCATCGTTTTCAGCACAAACCTGTTCAAGATTAGACAAACAAACAGTGTACAGGGTTACAGAACAGGAACGCGGATGGGTCGACACGAGGCGCCCCGTAAAAGACGGGGAAAAGGTAAAAAGCTGGGGAAAAAGATGAGTAAAAAAATACAATCTAGACTGGGCTTCTAAGGAGGGCCTGGTCTGGGGTGGGAAAAAAACTCTCCATGCAATGCACAAATGAACATGTTACAGGAGGAGGGAGGGAGGTCAAAAGCGTCCATCATTTTCAGCACAAACCCGTTCAAGATTAGACAAACAAACAGTGTACAGGGTTACAGAACAGGAACGCGGATGGGTCGACACGAGGCGCCCCGTAAAAGATGTGAAAAAAGGTATAACGCTGGGGAAAAAGATGAGTAAAAAAATACAATCTAGACCGGGCTTCTAAAGAGGGCCTAGTCTGGGGTGGGAAAAAACCCTCCATGAAATGCACATATGAACAAGTTTCAGGAGAAGGGAGGGAGGTCAAAAGCGTCCATCATTTTTAGCACAAACCCGTTCAAGATTAGACAAACAAACAGTGTACAGGGTTACAGAACAGGAACGCGGATGGGTCGACACGAGGCGCCCCGTAAAAGATGGGGAAAAGGTAAAACGCTGGGGAAAAAAATGAGTAAAAAAATACAATCTAGACAGGGCTTCTAAGGAAGGCCTAGTCTGGGGTGGGAAAAAACCCTCCATGCAATGCACACATGAACAAGTTACAGGAGGAGGCAGGGAGGTCAAAAACGTCCATCATTTTCAGCACAAACCCGTTCAAGATTAGACAAACAGTGTACAGGGTTACAGAACAGGAATGCTGATGGGTCGCCACGAGGCACCCCGTATAAGATGGGGAAAAAGGTAAAACGCTGCGGAAAATGAGTGAAAAAATACAATCTAGACTGGGCTTCTAAGGAGGGCCTAGTCTGGGTTGGGGAAAAAACCCTCCATGCAATGCACACATGAACATGTTACAGGAGGAGGGAGGGAGGTCAAAAGCGTCCATCATTTTTAGCACAAACCCGTTCAAGATTAGACAAACAAACAGTGTACAGGGTTACAGAACAGGAACGCGGATGGGTCGACACGAGGCGCCCCGTAAAAGATGGGGAAAAGGTAAAACGCTGGGGAAAAAGATGAGTAAAAAAATACAATCTAGACAGGGCTTCTAAGGAAGGCCTAGTCTGGGGTGGGAAAAAACCCTCCATGCAATGCACACATGAACAAGTTACAGGAGGAGGCAGGGAGGTCAAAAACGTCCATCATTTTCAGCACAAACCCGTTCAAGATTAGACAAACAGTGTACAGGGTTACAGAACAGGAATGCTGATGGCTCGCCACGAGGCACCCCGTAAAAGATGGGGAAAAAGGTAAAACGCTGCGGAAAAATGAGTGAAAAAATACAATCTAGACTGGGCTTCTAAGGAGGGCCTAGTCTGGGTTGGGGAAAAAACCCTCCATGCAATGCACACATGAACATGTTACAGGAGGAGGGAGGGAGGTCAAAAGCGTCCATCATTTTCAGCACAAACCTGTTCAAGATTAGACAAACAAACAGAGAGAAGAGGAACGCTGATGGGTCGCCACGAGGCGCCCCGTAAAAGATGGGGAAAAAGGTAAAATGCTGGGGAAAAAGATGAGTAAAAAAATACAATCTAGACTGGGCTTCTAAGGAGGGCCTAGTCTGGGGTGGGAAAAAACCCTCCATGCAATGCACACATGAACAAGTTACAGGAGGAGGGAGGGAGGTCAAAAGCGTCCCTCATTTTCAGCACAAACCCGTTCAAGATTAGAAAAACAAACAGTGTACAGGGTTACAGAACAGGAACGCTGAGGGGTCGCCACGAGGCGCCACGTAAAAGATGGGGAAAAAAGTAAAACGCTGGAGAAAAAGATGAGTAAAAAAATAACAATCTAGACTGGGCTTCTAAGGAGGGCCTAGTCTGGGGTGGGAAAAAACCCTCCATGCAATGCACACATGAACATGTTACAGGAGGAGGGAGGGAGGTCAAAAGCGTCCATCATTTTCAGCACAAACCTGTTCAAGATTAGACAAACAAACAGTGTACAGGGTTACAGAACAGGAACGCTGGTTGATGTGTCGCCACGAGGCGCCCGTAAAAGATGGGGAAAAAGATGAGTAAAAAAATACAATCTAGACTGGGCTTCTAAGGAGGGCCTAGTCTGGGGTGGGAAAAAACCCTCCATGCAATGCACACATGAACATGTTACAGGAGGAGGGAGGGAGGTCAAAAGCGTCCATCATTTTCAGCACAAACCTGTTCAAGATTAGACAAACAAACAGTGTACAGGGTTACAGAACAGGAACGCTGGTTGATGTGTCGCCACGAGGCGCCCGTAAAAGATGGGGAAAAAGGTAAAATCCTGGGGAAAAAGATGAGTAAAAAAATACAATCTAGACTGGGCTTCTAAGGAGGGCCTAGGGAAAAAACCCTCCATGCAACGCACACATGAACAAGTTACAGGAGGAGGGAGGGAGGTCAAAAGCGTCCATCATTGAGGTGTCCTTGGGGGCGTTTTTCAGAACAGCCAGGTCCTGTTTCCACAGCGTCAAGGCCATTCGAGGGAGTCAAATCGTAGATTAGGGTGTTTGTTTTTCGCAAGCAGAAAAAACAATGACTTGTCTGTTCTATTCGTCCATACTGGGTGCTCTCAGATTCAATTAAATTTGGCTTTTCAGCAAGCTTCTCCATGATGTGATCCATCTCGCGAGCCCTACTAAGTATCCCTACTCTGCATCTAAGTTCATTCCTTTGTCCAAGCCTGACAGAAAAAAAATTATATTGAAAATTTGAATGTGAAGTGAAGTGAAGTGAACTTTATTTATATAGCGCTTTTTCTCTAGTGACTCAAAGCACTTTACATAGTGAAACCCAATATCTAAGTTACATTTTTTTAAACCAGTGTGGGTGGCACTGGGAGCAGGTGGGTAAAGTGTCTTGCCCAAGGACACAACGGCAGTGACTGGGATGGCGGAAGCGGGAATCGAACCTGCAACCCTCAAGTTGCTGGCACGGCCGCACTACCAACCGAGCTAAACCGTGCAGATTTTCTGTTGGTGTTAAAATATACATTATTATTTATGACATTTTCAGCATATACCTGTTCAAGATTAGACAAACAAACAGTGTACAGGGTTGCAGAACAGGAACAATGATGGGTCGCCACGAGGCGCCCTGTAAAAGATGGGGAAAAAGGTTAAAACGCTGGGGAAAAAAAATATAAAATCTAGACTGGGCTCCTAAGAGTCTGGAGTGGGAAAAAAACCTCCATGCAATGCACACATAAACACGTTACATTTAATCACGACAAACTTGCAACAGAGGGGCGGGGAGTTTGGGCCCTGGAAGGCGACCTCTGGTTTAAAGGGCTGCCATCCGACCATCACCCCGAGGAGAAAAAGCGGTGGTGAAGGCGTGGGGTGTGGGGTGTGGGGGGGTGTATATGCCCAATTGTCTTGGGTGTGATGATGAAATGTTTTTTTAGACTGAGGCCGATCTGCAAAAGTTCGACTCCAGGTGTCGTTGAGGAGGGAGGGAGGTCAAAAGCGTATATCTTTAAGGGGTGTTTTCAGAACAGCCTGGTCCTGTTTCCACAGCGTCAAGGCCATTCGAGGGAGTTAAATCGTAGATAGGATGTTTGTTTTCCGCGAGCAGACCAAACAATGACTTTATGTTGAAAATGTGATCGTGCAGATTTTTTGTTGGTATTAAAATATCCATTATTATTTATGACATTTTCAGCATAAACCTGTTCAAAATTAGACAAACAAACAGTGTACAGGGTTGCAGAACAGGAACAATGATGGGTCGCCACGAGGCGCCCCGTTAAAGATGGGGAAAAAGGTTAAAACGCTGGGGAAAAAGATGAGTAAAAAAATTCAATCTAGACTGGGCTCCTAAGAGTCTGGAGTGGGAAAAAAAACCTCCATGCAATGCACACATAAACACGTTACATTTAATCACGACAAACTCGCAACAGAGGGGCGGGGAGTTTGGGCCCTGGAAGGCGACCGCTGCTTTGAAGCGCTGCCATCCGACCATCACCCCGAGTAGAAAAAGCGTTGGTGAAGGCGTGGGGGGTGGGGGGGGGGTGCGTGTATATGCCCAATTGTCTTGGGTGTGATGATGTAATGTTTTTTTAGACTGAGGCCGATCTGCAAAAGTTCGACTCCAGGTGTCGTTGAGGAGGGAGGGAGGTCAAAAGCGTATATCTTTGAGGGGTGTTCGGGGGTGTTTTCAGAACAGCCTGGTCCTGTTTCCACAGCGTCAAGGCCATTCAAGGGAGTCAAATCGTAGATGAGGATGTTTGTTTTCCGCGAGCAGACAAAATAATGACTTTATGTTGAAAATTTGATCGTGCAGATTTTTTGTTGGTATTAAAATATCCATTATTATTTATGACATTTTCAGCATAAACCTGTTCAAAATTAGACAAACAAACAGTGTACAGGGTTGCAGAACAGGAACAATGATGGGTCGCCACGAGGCGCCCCGTTAAAGATGGGGAAAAAGGTTAAAACGCTGGGGAAAAAGATGAGTAAAAAAATTCAATCTAGACTGGGCTCCTAAGAGTCTGGAGTGGGAAAAAAAACCTCCATGCAATGCACACATAAACACGTTACATTTAATCACGACAAACTCGCAACAGAGGGGCGGGGAGTTTGGGCCCTGGAAGGCGACCGCTGCTTTGAAGCGCTGCCATCCGACCATCACCCCGAGTAGAAAAAGCGTTGGTGAAGGCGTGGGGGGTGGGGGGGGGGGTGCGTGTATATGCCCAATTGTCTTGGGTGTGATGATGTAATGTTTTTTTAGACTGAGGCCGATCTGCAAAAGTTTGACTCCAGGTGTCATTGAGGATGGAGGGAGGTCAAAAGCGTATATCTTTAAGGGGTGTTCGGGGGTGTTTTCAGAACAGCCTGGTCCTGTTTCCTCAGTGTCAAGGCCATTCAAGGGAGTCAAATCGTAGATGAGGATGTTTGTTTTCCGCGAGCAGACAAAACAATGACTTTATGTTGAAAACTTGATCGTGCAGATTTTTTGTTGGTGTTAAAATATCCATTATTATTTATGACATTTTCAGCATAAACCTGTTCAAAATTAGACAAACAAACAGTGTACAGGGTTGCAGAACAGGAACAATGATGGGTTGCCACGAGGCGCCCCGTTAAAGATGGGGAAAAAGGTTAAAACGCTGGGGAAAAAGATGAGTAAAAAAATTAAATCTAGACTGGGCTCCTAAGAGTCTGGAGTGGGAAAAAAACCTCCATGCAATGCACACATAAACACGTTACATTTAATCACGACAAACTCGCAACAGAGGGGCGGGGAGTTTGGGCCCTGGAAGGCGACCGCTGCTTTGAAGCGCTGCCATCCGACCATCACCCCGAGGAGAAAAAGCGGTGGTGAAGGCGTGGAGTGGTGGGGGTGTGTATATGCCCAATCGTCTTGAGATGTGATGATGTAATGTTTTTTTAGACTGAGGCCGATCTGCAAAAGTTCGACTCCAGGTGTCGTTGAGGAGGGAGGGAGGTCAAAAGCGTATATCTTTAAGGGGTGTTTTCAGAACAGCCTGGTCCTGTTTCCACAGCGTCAAGGCCATTCAAGGGAGTCAAATCGTAGATTAGGATGTTTGTTTTTCCGCGAGCAGACCAAACAATGACTTTATGTTGAAAACTTGATCGTGCAGATTTTTTGTTGGTGTTAAAATATCCATTATTATTTATGAAAAATAAAAAAATAGAAGAAAACAATGTCTCACTGACCATTTTTTTCCCTCACCCAGAGCCATTAGCGTCATCCTGGGCGACAGGTGGAAGAAGATGAAGAGCGAGGAGAGGAGGATGTACACCATGGAGGCCAAGGCTTTGGCCGAGGAGCAGAAGCGCCTCAACCCGGACTGCTGGAAACGTAAAAGAACAAACTCGGTAAGCATCCCTCCACGACGGCCGCCGCCCTCGCCGCACCATCTTTAACGTGGCGTCCCCTTCCCGCAGGGTTCCCAGCAGCCGTGAAAAGGACCCCCGGCGCCGCTCCGATGCCTCTTTATTTTTATTTTTTTGCCCTCCTGTATTCTTGACACTCAACTGTGACGCTGACTTCACCTCGCTTTTTTTTCGTAACCCTCCCGACCCTTTTTATAGAGACGCAGCCGGGAGGAGAGAACGGTGAACTATAAAACAGAGCATGCCATGTAGTCACTAACAGTGCATATATATTTTCTTACTATATCCTTACATGCAACAACACAAAAAAACAACAAAAAAAATAATAACTTGTATTCCTCATTATTTCCTACCAAATTAGCCCGTGGTGCTACGCTTCAGTATAGAACAGGGGTCACCAACTTTTTTGAAACCAAGAGCTACTTCTTGGGTATTGATTAATGCAAAGGGCTACCAGTTTGATACACACTTAACTACATTTTATTTCTGTCCGTCATTCCGTCGTACATTTTTTTTTTTCCTTTTACGGAATTTTTTTTCTTGTAGGGCATAAATGATGAAAAAAAAAACACTTAATTAAATTGTTTGACTGAGATGAGGTGGCGAATTGTCCAGGGTGTACCCCGCCTTCCGCCCGATTGTAGCAGAGATAAATGGATGGATGGATAAATGGTTTGAAAGAGGAGAAAACACGAAAAAAAAAATCTTATCTTCAATTTCGACTGTTTAAAATTCAAAATTCTACCGAAAAAAAGAAGAGAAAAAACTAGCTAATTCGAATCTTTTAGAAAAAATAATTTATGGAACATCATTAGTAATTTTTTTCTGATTAAGATTAATTTAAGAATTTTGATGACATGTTTTAAATGGGTTGAAATCCAATCTGCACTTTTTTTTAGACTATATAACAAATTGGACTAAACTATATTTCATTAGTAAATTTTCCTGATTAAGATTAATTTTAGAATTTTGATGACATGTTTTAAATGCTTAAAATCCAATCTGCACTTTTTTTTAGACTATATAACAAATTGGACCAAGCTGTATTTCTAACAAAGACAAATCATTTTTTCTTCTTGATTTTCCAGAACAGAAATTTTAAAAGAAATTTGAAATAAGATTTAAATTTGATTCTACATTTTTCCTAGATTTGCCAGAATATTTTTTGTTATTTAAATCATAAGTTTGAAGAAAAATTTGACAAATATTCTTTGTCAAAAAAACAAGCTAAAATGTATTTATTATTCTTTACAATAAAAAAAAAAAAATGCACTTGAACATTGATTTAAATTGTCGGGAAAGAAGAGGAAGGAATTTAAAATATGTTTAAAAATCCTAAAATCATTTTTAAGGTTGTCTTTTTTCTCTAAAATTGTCTTTCTGAAAGTTATAAGAAGCAAAAAAAAAAAAAAAATGAATTTATTTAAACAAGTAAAGACCAAGTCTTTAAAATATTTTCCTGGATTTTCAAATTCTATTTGAGTTTTGTCTCTTTTAGAATTAAAAATGTAGAGCAAAGCGAGACCAGCTTGCTTGTAAATAAATAGAATTTAAAAAAATTCAGGCAGCTCACTGGTAAGTGCTGCTATTTGAGCTATTTTTAGAACAGGCCAGCGGGCGACTCATCTGGTCCTTACGGGCGACCTGGTTGGTGACCCCTGGCATAGAGACACATGTCTATTTATAAGTGTGTCAAAAGGGGGTGATATTTTTTCATATTATTGCACACATTGGTAACTTTTGTATAATGTCCACGATATAAAAACCTCCCTGGGATTTGTAGCCAACTTTTGCCTGCCAAGTCGTCACCGGACTTCTGCCATACGATGATCAGCGGTTGTTTTTTTGTTTTTTTTTACACTCAAGTCACCGAGCACTTCAGGCCTTTTTTTTTTTTTTTGTCGCTGCCAGTGTTCATTCCTCTTGCACTTTATATACCACCACAGATAAATGTACTCTTTTTAAAACTCTGCAGCCTTTGTATTTCGCGTAGGAAACATTTGTTGTTGTTGTTGGCGCCGTTGCTTTCTTCAAAAGCGCCACATTTCTGCTTTCAGGTCGCAATAATGTTCATAATGTACAGGTTTCACAGCCCAAAATTGCACAGAATATCCTTGTACCATATTATAAATAATTTTTGTAAACTTGCATCTTCTCTGATGTGTACGGTGCTTTTTTTTTTTTTTTGGGGTTTTTCTTTGTCTTCAGTCGCTGGGTTTTATGTTTGTTTTGCCACAATTTGGCCTGGAGGACGTGATGTGGGAGGCAAATTGCTTCTAAAAGAGCAATCCAGTAAAGGCGAATGCTTCCAATCTAATTACACATTTAAAGCGTCTTTTTTTTTTTTTTTTTCCGGTGACATTAAAAAACAAAGTGGATGCAAAAAACGAAAAAAAAAAACAAAAACAAGCGAGCGACCCGTGCAAGCCGAGATGAAAAGAGTGAACATGAGAGAACACATTAGCATAAATCTAAACATTGATAATACTTGGCACAATTAACATTTTCATCATTAACATTAAGGGGTTTTAATGACAATGTCTGCAGCCTCAGCTTGGACTTTTAAATCTTCATTTGTCCAACATGCAAACCCCAAAAACCAGTGAAGTTGGCACCTTGTGTAAAAGCTAAATAAAAACAAAACCTAATGATTGGCAAACCCTTTTCAACTCTTATTCAATTGAATAAACCGCAAAGACAAGATATTTAACATTCAAACTGGAAAACGTTGTAACTTTTTGCAAATATTAGCTCTTTTGGAATTGGATGCATGCAACCAGTTTAAAAAAAGCTGGCACCAGTGGCAAAAAAGACGGAGAAAGTTGAGGAATGCTCATCAAACACTTGTGTTATAATGAAGGCAACACATGAATTAAGTGTCTAAATTAGCCTACTATCAAAATGACTTCAAAAGTCTTATAAAAGTGTTATAATGAAGGCAACACATGATATAAGTGTCTAAATTAGCCTACTATCAAACTTACTTTAAAAGTCTTATATACGATTATAATGAAGGCAACACATGATTTAAGCGTTTGTATTAACTAGCGAAATGACTTTAAAAGTCTTATATAAGTGTTATAATGAAGACAACACATGATGTAAGTGTCTAAATTAGCCTACTATCAAACTTACTTTAAAAGTCTTATATACGATTATAATGAAGGCAACACATGATTTAAGCATTTATATTAACTATCAAAATGACTATAAAAGTCTTATATAAGTGTTATAATGAAGACAACACATGATGTAAGTGTCTAAATTAGCCTACTATCAAACTTACTTTAAAAGTCTTATATACGATTATAATGAAGGCAACACATGATTTAAGCGTTTATATTAACTATCAAAATGACTTTAAAAGTCTTATATAAGTGTTATAATGCAGACAACACATGATGTAAGTGTCTATATGAGCCTACTATCAAATTGACTAAAAGTCTTATATAAGTGTTATAATGAAGACAACACATGATGTAAGTGTCTATATGAGCCTACTATCAAAATGACTTTAAAAGTCTCATATAAGTGTTAAAATGAAGACCACACATGATGTAAGTGTCTATATTAGCCTACTATCAAAATGACTTTAAAAGTCTTATATAAGTGTTTTAATGAAGGCAACACATGATGTAAGTGTTTATATTAGCTTTATTAGCCTACTATCAAAATGACTTTGAAATTCTTGTATAAGTATTATGATGAAGGCAACACATGAAGTGTCTATATTAGCCTACTATCAAAATGACTATAAAAGTCTTATATACTGTAAGTGTAATAATGAAGACAACACAGTTTCAAAAAAGCTGGCACAAGTGGTAAAACAGACGGAGAAAGTTGAGGAATGACTTTAAACATATTAAATAAGTGTTATAATGACGGCAACACATGATGTAGGTGTCTATATCAGCTATATTAGCCTACTATCAAAATGACTTAAAAACTCTTATAAAAGCGTTATAATGAAGGCAACACATGATATAAGTGTCTAAATTAGCCTACTATCAAACTTTCTTTAAAAGTCTTTTACACACGTTATAATGAAAGCAACACATGATGTGTCTATATTAGCTGTAATAGCCTACTATCAAAATTACTTTAAAAAAAAAGTCTTATATAAGTGTCATAATGAAGACAAAACATGATGAAAGTGTCTATATTAGCCTACTATCGAAATGACTTTAAAAGTCTTATATAAGTGTTATAATGAAGACAACATATGTTGTAAGTGTCTATATTAGCTGGATTAGCCTCTTATCAAAATTACTTTAAAAGTCTTATATAAGTGTTTTAATAAAGGCAACACATGATGTAAGTGTCTATATTAGCCTACTATCAAAATGACTTTGAAATTCTTGTATAAGTGTTATGATGAAGGCAACACATGAAGTGTATATTAGCCTACTATCAAAATGACTATAAAAGTCTTATATACTGTAAGTGTTATAATGAAGACAACACAGTTTCAAAAAAGCTGGCACAAGAGGTAAAAAAGACGGAGAAAGTTGAGGAATGCTCACCAAACACTTATTGGGAACATCCCACAGGTGAACACGCTAGTTGGGAACCGGTGGCTTCCATTTGGGGGTATAAAAGCAGCTTTTATGAAATGCTCAGTCGTTCACAAAAAAAGACGGGGCGAGGGTCACCGATTCGCCAACAAATGTCGGAGCAAATTGTTTAAGAACAGCATTTCTCAACCAGCAAGGAATTTAGGGATTTTACCATCTACGGTCCGTAGTATCGACAAAAGGTTCAGAAAATCTAAAGAAATCGCTGCACGTAAGCGGCAATGCCAGTGACATTCAACGCTTCAGTCGGTACTGCATCAAAAACCGACATCAGTGTGTGAAGGATATCACCACATGGGCTCAGGAACACTTCAGAAAACCACTGTCAGTAATTACAGTTCTTCGCTACATCTGTAGCGTGGTATCATCTGTATCCTACTCTCAAAATGGCTTTAAAGATATTAAATAAGTGTTATAATGACGGCAACACATGATGTAAGTGTCTATATCAGCTATATTAGCCTACTATCAAAATGACTAAAAAGTCTTATAAAAGCGTTATAATGAAGGCAACACATGATATAAGTGTCTAAATTAGCCTACTATCAAATTTTCTTTAAAAGTCTTTTACACGCGTTATAATGAAGGCAACACATGATGTGTCTATATTAGCTGTAATAGCCTACTATCAAAATTACTTTAAAAAAAAGTCTTATATAAGTGTTATAATGAAGGCAACACATGATGTAAGTGTCTGTATTAGCTATATTAGCCTACTATCAAAATTTGTTTAAAAAAAGTCTTATATAAGTGTCATAATGAAGACAAAACATGATGTGTCTATATTAGCCTACTATCAAGATGACTTTAAAAGTCTTATATAAGTGTTATAATGAAGACAACATATGTTGTAATTGTCTATATTAGCTTGATTAGCCTCTTATCAAAATTGATTTAAAAGTCTTATATAAGTGTTTTAATGAAGGCAACACATGATCTAAGTGTCTATATTAGCTATATTAGCCTACTATCAGAATTACTTTAAAATTCTTGTATAAGTGTTATGATGAAGGCAACACATGATGTAAGTGTCTATATTAGCTTACTATCAAAATGACTTTAAAAGTCTTATATAAGTTTTATAATGAAAACAACACATGATGTAAGTGTCTCTATTAGCTTACTATCAAAATGACTTTAAAAGTCTTATATAAGTGTTATAATGAAGACAACACATGATGTAAGTGTCTATATGAGCCTAGTATCAAAATGACTTTGAAAGTCTTATATAAGTTTTATAATGAAGACAACACACGATGTAAGTGTCTATATTAGCCTACTATCAAAATGACTATAAAAGTCTTGTATAAGTGTTATAATGAAGACAACACATGATGTAAGTGTCTATATGAGCCTACTATCAAAATGACTAAAAGTCTTATATAAGTGTTATAATGAAGACCACACATGATGTAAGTGTCTATATTAGCCTACTATCAAAATGACTTTAAAAGTCTTAAAAAAGTGTTATAATGAAGACAACGCATGATGTAAGTGTCTATATTAGACTATTATCAAAATGACTTTAAAAGTCTTATATAAGTGTTATAATGAAGACCACACATGATGTAAGTGTCTATATGAGCCTACTATCAAAATGACTATGTGTCACAGGCTGATACAAATTTTCGTGGACAGAAATGTTGAAATAAAATATTTATTTTACACATTTTTACAACATTGAAAAACATTACTAAAACGGAGGCTTCTCAGAGTGTGAGATAACTCCTGGAAATGACTGGCTTAAAATGACCAAAGGTAAAAAGAAGAGTGTGTTCACATTGAAGTAAACTGAAACTACAAATAAAACGACCTCAATTATACCTCAAATACGAGACGTAATGATGCAATATAGCACAGGTAGCGTTTTAGCATTGTTTAGCTTGCAGTCATGCAGTGACCGAACATGCCTGATTAGCTCTCCACACAAGTCGATAACATCAACAGAGCTCACCTTTGCGGATTCACGCACAGCATAAAACGTTTGGTGGACAAATAGAAACAAAGACGGAGTGGCATAAAACGCGTCTTTCTGTGGCAGCATTGAGGAAACAAACTACGGTGCGTTCAAGGACTTCCGAAAATTAGGACAAAATGGCGCTAGCCAATTACTCTCATCAGTGAAGCATGTTTAATATGAACTGTGGGATTTATACACAATTTGGAAGGTTTGTGTCATGTTTGTCCTCCTACAGAAAAATCATATTAAAACACAAAATATCATCTTTTTGCATTTTTCATAAATTTTTGAAAGAGCTCCAGGGAGCCACTAGGGCGGCGTCAAAGAGCCGATTGCGGCTCGAAAGCCCCGCCGTTACCGACCCCCTGTTGATTGCGCTTTCAAGAGCGCACTGCTATCAATCTGCAATCTGCTCACCTGTCGCTGATGAGCTCCCTGGGATTCTTAAACCAGTGCAGACCTGCGTTACGGGCCAGAACGTAGCTACCTGTCCTGTACATGTTATTTCCCATCGCCTAGGATTCGACCGGTGTGTCTCGCTCGCTTGGACTCCCCCTGGATCTCGACTGCCTTCCCGGATCTCGACCCCCTCGCATTGGACACGGACTCTGACGTCACTCTCTCGCCCTGGATCTTTCGCCTCTTGCTCAGCACTACCGGTGACACTCAACAGCTAATCACCAAACATAGTCACACACCACATCCTCAAGCCGTAGTGCGGGTTCCATGGACCACAAAGGAAGGACATTGCTTACGGGTGTAGACTTCTTTATTTTTTCAAATAAACCTTAGTGCAGGTCGGGTTGTTTTTCAGCTGCTTCCTTCTCCACTGCTCGCACTTTGGTCTGCTCTTTAGTCGTCCGCATCTTCGTCTGCCTCTTGCTCTCCGTCTCTTGCGCGCTGCATGTGCTGCGGGCTATCCAACTCCTTCTGCCCCATTCTCTCCTCCTTCTCCCTTTTTATACATCGATAAGGAGATACCTTAATTGTGTCCAAGTGCGCGATCCACGCACCTAATCTCGCTTCTGGAATCGCTCCCGGCACGCCCCGCCTCGCCGCTGGCTCGCATTCTCCGCCTCCTCGCCGCCATCTGTCAGACCGTCGGCTCAGTCTCTCCACAGTTTTGTTGTCAAATGTTCAGGTGTTATTATTAAATAGGTGTATAATTGCTTGGTTGTCAAATGTTATGAACACGGACTCTGACGTCTCTCTCTCGCCCTGGATCTTTCGCCTCTTGCTCAGCACTACCGGTGACACGCAACAGCTAATCACCACACATAGTCACACACCATACACTTTTTGGATTTAGTCACACTCCATTTCCCTTGGTTTATTATATTATTGTTTGTTATATATATATATATATATATATATATATATATATATATATATATATATATATATATATATATATATAATAATTCATAGAGACAAGCTATGCCCCCTTGTGGTATGTGCCGTCTACTCCCCCTGTACATAACATTAAGTTGGAGAAAATGCAGTCGTTTAACAATTATTTGATGTTTTTCTGCGGGAGCAAGTGCATCACGGACTGGTACCGGTCCCCGGACCGGTGGTTGGTGACCACTGAGCTATAACATTTAGGTGCATGCTAGTCTGTTTTAGTAACACTCTTAATGTGTGACTCAAATGCGAGAGTTGGGTCGAAGATGATACTTCTTATAATAATTAATAATTATTTACCGAGTCGCTTTGTATAATTGTTTTCTTGCCAAATGTGAAGGTGGTTTTATTAAATAAGTTTATAATTGTTTTGTTGTCAAATGTTAAAGTGGTATTATTAAATAAATTTAAATGTTTTGTTGTCAGATGTTCAGGTGGTATTATTAGATAGGTGTATAATTGCTTGGTTGTCAAATGTTATGGACACGGACCCTGACGTCTCTCTCTCACCCTGGATCTTTCGCCTCTCGCTCAACACTAATCACCACACATAGTCACACACCACACACTGTTTGGATTTAGTCACACTCCATTTCCCTTGGTTTATTATTTTATTGTTTGTTATTATGTATATATTGCATACATATATATATATATATATATATATATAATAATTCATAGAGACAAGCTATGCCCCCTTGTGGCTTGTGCCGTCTACTCCTCCTGTACATAACATTAAGTTGGAGAAAATGCAGTTGTTTAAAAATTGTTTGATGTTTTTCTGCGGGAGCAAATGCATCACGGACCGGTACCGGTCCCCGGACCGGTGGTTGGTGACCACAGAGCTATAGCATGTAGGTGCATGCAAGTCTGTTTTAGAAACCCTCTTAATGTGTGACTCAAATGCGAGAGTTGGGTCGAAGATGATACTTCTTATAATAATTAATAATTATTGACCGAGTCGCTTCGTATGATTGTTTTCTTTCCAAATGTTAAGGTGGTTTTATTAAATAAGTTTATAATTGTTTTGTTGTCAAATGTTAAAGTGGTATTATTGAATACATTTAAATGTTTTGTTGTCAAATGTTCAGGTGGTATTATCAAATAGGTGCATAATTGCTTGGTTGTCAAATGTTATGGACACGGACCCTGACGTCTCTCTCTCGCCCTGGATCTTTCGCCTCTCGCTCAACACTAATCACCACACATAGTCACACACCACACACTGTTTGGATTTAGTCACACTCCATTTCCCTTGGTTTATTATTTTATTGTTTGTTATTATGTATATATTGCATACATATATATGTATATAATAATGAATAGAGACAAGCTATGCCCCCTTGTGGTTTGTGCCGTCTACTCCTCCTGTACATAACATTAAGTTGGAGAAAATGCAGTTTTTTAAAAGTTGTTTGATGTTTTTCTGCAGGAGCAAGTGCAATACGGACCGGTGGTTGGTGACCACAGAGCTATAGCATGTAGGTGCAGTTCACAGTATAACCAACAGAGGGCGCTGGCACTTTGGCTGCTGTGTTGACTGAAGACTAATGTGGGGGCTCAGGAGAGAACTGCATGTTATAATTGTATTTCAACGCCATAAATAATCAACTTATTATCGTCACACCTTCTCTCCCTGCTTCTCTGAAAATAGCAACACAGTGCCCGCCGTCTGCCGGGGTGAAAATTATGTTGCCTCATGAAATAACAATGATCAACAACACCCTGCGAGGCTTTCAAACGCGGAATCTAATTATAGCCTCCATATTTGGACACAGCGCTCCTGCACTTCAACGCTTTATATCGCACGTATTCGACGCAGTGCAGGCCTCTTTGTGTGCGTACTTAATGGATAACCTGGTTATTAACGACTATTAGGAAGTCAAACTATTTTCCACCCAATTAATTTCCAATGATACTCAAAATATGTCCCCCGTGAAAGTTAGTCAATACAAAAAAAAAAAAAAAAGACAACTAAAAACAACACAAGCCCATTAACTGAGGCTCGGTGTCTATTTGAGCGAAGTAAACACGGCTGATTGGAAGCCGGCAATAACTGGAGCGAGGCTATTAGTTAATTAAGTACACAAGAAAATGGAGCTCTCTCCGACCACATGGGCTTTTATTAACGAGTCGAGTGGCACCTCCGTTTTCACTCGTAATCCCTTCCAAAAAGGTACAATGAAGAATCCATAACCAATGACCGTTCTGTTAGTCTACAAAACCCAAAAACCAGTGAAGTTGTCACCTTCTGTAAATAAATGGTAAATAAAAACAGAAAACAATGATTTGCAAATACTTTTCAACTTATATTCAATTGAATAGACTGCAAAGACAAGATATTTCATGTTTTTTTTGCAGATAATCAGGAACTTCGAATTTAATGGAAGCTACAAATTGCAAAAAAGCTATCAATAGGCATTTTTACCACTGTGTTACATGGCCTTTCCTTTTAACAATACTCTGTAAACGTTTGGGAACTGAGGAGACACATTATTGAAGTAGAATTCTTTCCCATTCTTGCTTGATGTACAGCTTAAGTTGTTCAACAGTCCAGGGTCTCTTTAACAATGAAGACACGCTGAAATAAGCAGGGGCGTCCATGATGGCAACATATGTTGCTCCAAAACCTGTATGTACCTTTCAGCATTAATGGTGCCTTCACAGATGTGTAAGTTACCCATGCCTTGGGCACTAATACACCCCCATACCATCACAGATGCCGGCTTTTGAACTTTGCGCCTGGAACAATCCGGATGATTCTTTTCCTCTTTGTTCTGGACGACACAGTGTCCACATTTTCCAAAAACTATTTGAAATGTGGACTAGTCAGACCACAGAACACTTTTCCACTTTGCATCAGTCCATCTTAGATGAGCTCGGGCCCAGCAAAGCTGGCGGCGTTTCCGGGTGTTGTTGACAAATGGCCTTCGATTTGCATAGTATTGATTGATTGATACTTTTATTAGTAGATTGCACAGTTCAGTACATATTCCGTACAATTGACCACTAAATGGTAACACCTGAAAAGGTTTTTCAACTTGTTTAAGTCAGGGTCCACGTTAATCAATTTATGGTAAAGAGTTTTAACTTGCACTTACAGATATAACGACCAACTGTAGTGACTGACTGTGGTTTTCTGAAGTGTTCCTGAAACCCATGTGGTGATATCCTTTACACGCTGATGACGGTTTTTAGTGCAGTACCCCCTGAGGGATCGAAGGTTACGGGCATTCAGTGTTGGTTTTCAGCCTCGCAGTGATTTCTTCAGATTCTCTGAACCTTTTGATGATATTATGAAGCGGAGATGGTGAAATCCCTAAATGCCTTGCAATAGCCGGTTGAGAAATGTTGTTCTTAAACTGTTGCACATTTTGCTCAGGCATTTGTTGACAAAGTGGTGACCCTCGCCTCATCCTTGCATTTCATGGAAGCTGCTTTTATACCCAATCATGGCACCCACCTGTTCCCAATTAGCCTGTTCACCCGTGGGATGTACCAAATAAGTGTTTGATGAGCATTCTTCACTTTTCTCATTCTTTTTTGCCACTTGTGCCAGCTTTTTTACAACATCAATTTCCAAATGATCTACTATTTGCAAAAACATAACATGGTTTTCCAGTTAGAACATTAAGTATCTTGTTTTTTGCAGTCTATTCAATTGAATATTGCCTAAAAAACTATTTGAAAATCATTGTATTCTGTTTTTATTCACCATTTTGGTTTTATTAAATATGTGTGTAGTTGTTCGGATGTCAAATGTTAAGGTTAGTATTGTTAAGTAAGTGTATATTTTTTTGTTGTCAAATGTTAAGGTGGTATTATTAAATACGTGTATCATTGCTTTGTTGTCAAATGTTAAAGTGGCAATATTTAATAAGTGTATAATTGTTTTGTTGTCAAATGTTAAGGTGGTGTTATTAAATAGATGTATAATTGTTTTGTTGTCAAATGTTAAGGTGGTATTATTAAATAAGTGTATAATTGCTTTGTTGTCAAATGTTAAAGTAGTATTATTAAATAAGTGTATAATTGTTTTGTTGTCAAATGTTAAGTTAGTATTATTAAATAAGTGTATAATTGTTTTGTTCTCAAATGTTAAGGTGATGTTATTAAATAATTGTATAATGGTTTTATTGTCAAATGTTAAGATGGTATTATTAAATAAGCGTAAAACTGTTTTTTGGTCAAATCTTAAGGTGGTATTATTAAATATGTTTACAATTGTTTTGTTAAATGTTAAGGTGGTATTATTAAATAAGTGTATATTTGTTTTGTTGTCAAATGTTAAGGTGGTATTATTAAATAAGTTAATATTTTTTTCTTGTCAAATGTTAAGGTGGTATTATTAAATAAGTGTATAATTGTTTTGTTGTCAAATGTTAAGGTGGTATTATTAAATAAGTGTACAATTGTTTTGTTGTCAAATGTTAAGGTGGTATTACTATATAGGTGTATAATTGTTTTGTTGTCAAATGTTAAGGTGGTATTATTAAATAAGTGTACAATTGTTTTCTTGTCAACTGTTAAGGTGGTGTTATTAAATAAGTGTATAATTGTTTTGTTGTCAAATTTTAAGGTGTTAGTATTAAATAATTGTATGATAGTTTTATTGTCAAATGTTAAGGTGGTATTATTAAATAGGTGTATAATTGTTTTGTTGTCAAATGTTAAGGTGGTGTTATTAAATAAGTGTATAATTGTTTTGTTGTCAAATGTTAAGGTGGCATTACTGTATGGGTGTATAATTGTTTTGTTGTCAAATTTTAAGGTGGTATTATTAAATAAGTGTACAATTGTTTTGCTGTCAAATGTTAAGGTGGTATTACTATATAGGTGTATAATTGTTTTGTTGTCAAATGTTAAGGTGGTATTATTAAATAAGTGTACAATTGTTTTCTTGTCAACTGTTAAGGTGGTGTTATTAAATAAGTGTATAATTGTTTTATTGTCAAATTTTAAGGTGTTAGTATTAAATAATTGTATGATAGTTTTATTGTCAAATGTTAAGGTGGTGTTATTAAATAAGTGTATAATTGTTTTGTTGTCAAATGTTAAGGTGGTATTATTAAATAAGTGTACAATTGTTTTCTTGTCAACTGTTAAGGTGGTGTTATTAAATAAGTGTATAATTGTTTTGTTGTCAAATTTTAAGGTGTTAGTATTAAATAATTGTATGATAGTTTTATTGTCAAATGTTAAGGTGGTGTTATTAAATAAGTGTATAATTGTTTTGTTGTCAAATGTTAAGGTGGCATTACTGTATGGGTGTATAATTGTTTTGTTGTCAAATTTTAAGGTAGTATTATTAAATAAGTGTACATTTGTTTTATTGTCAAATGTTAGGGTGGTATTATTAAATAAGTGTATAATTGTTTTGTTGTCAAATTTTATGGTGGTATTATTAAAAAATAATTATTATTTTGTTGTCAAATGTTAAGGTGGTATTATTAAATAAGTTTATATTTTTTTCTTGTCAAAAGTTAAAGTGGTATTATTAAATAAGTGTATAATTGTTTTGTTGACAAATGTCAAGGTGGTGTTATTAAGTAAGTGTGTAATTGTTTTGTTGTCAAATGTTAAGGTGGTATTATTAAATAAGTGTATAATTGTTTTGTTGTCAAATGTTAAGGTGGTATTATTAAATAAGTGTATAATTGTTTTTTTTGTCAAATGTTAAGGTGGTATTATTAAATAAGTGTGTAATTGTTTTGTTGTCAAATGTTCAGGTGGTATTATTAAATAAGTTTATATTTTTTTCTTGTCAAATGTTAAAGTGGTATTATTAAAATCGTGTATTAGTAAATAAGTCTAATTGTGAGGGCTTTTTTTTTTTTTAATCCACACGTCAAAGGTTTAGGGGCCACACTTCACACTGCAAACTACATTTAGCACGAGTGCTGCCCTTCCTTTTAGCCAGGCAGTAATGACACTCTCTCAGCCCTCAAAGCAAACCAATGACGCTGGGCTGTTTTTTTGTTTTGTTTGTTTTGTTGCTGATTTGAAGTATTGAGCTGTGTGCACGCCGCTGTGTAAAACTGACCTGACCTTTTGTGTGCACTCATCAAAATAAAATAAGGCAGAGCACACAGTGTGCTGATTAACATGGAGGAGGAGGACATTAGTGGCTTTCAAAGTGTGGGCGGCAAGCATTTTGTGATGGAAACAACTGTGAAAAATTAATATTTTAGACCAGGGGTCAGCAACCTTTTTGAAACCAAGAGCTACTTCTTGGGTACTGATTAATGCCAAGGGCTACCAGTTTGATACACACTTCAATAAATTGTCAGAAATAGCCAATTTGCTCAATTGACCTTTAATAAATATATCTACATATATATATATATATATATATATATATATATATATTAAAAAAAGGGTATTTCTGTCTGTCATTCCGTTGTACTTTTTTTTTTCCTTTTACGGAAGTTTTTTTTGTAGAAAATAAATGATTAAAAAAAAGAACTTCATTGAACGGTTTAAAAGAGGAGAAAACATGAAAAAACTGAAAATTCAATTTTGAAACATAGTTTATCTTCAATTTTGACTCTTTAAAATGAAAAATTCTACCGAAAAAATGAAGAGAAAAACTAACTAATTCGAATAATTAGGAAACATTTAAAAAAATTAATTTATGGAACATCATTTGTAATTTTTCCTGATCAAAATTAATTTTAGAATGTTGATGACATGTTTTAAATAGGTTAAAATCCAATCTGCACTCTGTTAGAATATATAACAAATTGGACCAAGCTATATTTCTAACAAAGACAAAACATTATTTCTTCTAGATTTTCCAGAATAAAAATTTTAAAAGAAATTCAAAAGACTTTGATAATAAGATTTAAATTGGATTCTACAGATTTTCTAGATTTGCCAGAATAATTTTTAGGAATTTTAATCATAATAAGTTTGAAGAAATATTTTAACAAAAATTCTTAATCGGAAAAATAGAATATTAAATGAAGAATTTAATTAAAACATATTTATTATTCTTTACAATAAAAACATTAATTTATTTAATCATTGATTTAAATTGTCAGGAAAGAAGAAGAAGGAATTTAAAAGATAAAAAGGTATATGTGTTTAAAAATCCTAAAATCATTTTTAAGGTTGTATTTTTTCTCTAAAATTGTCTTTCTGAAAGTTATAAGAAGCAAAGTAAAAAAATAAATAAATTCATTCAAACAAGTGAAGACCAAGTTTTAAAAATATTTTCTTGAATTTTCAAATTCTATTTGAGTTTTGTCTCTCTTAGAATTAAAAATGTCGAGCAAAGCGAGACCAGCTTGCTAGTAAATAAATACAAATTTAAAAAATAGAGGCAGCTATTCAGCATGACAAATGACTTTTGCTTTGCATAGTAGAGTTTTAACTCGCACTTACAGATGTAGCGGCAAACTGTAGTGACCGACTGGTTTTCGGAAGTATTCCTGAGCCCATGTGGTGATATCCTTTACACACTGATGTGGCTTTTTGATGCCACACGACTGATCATTTCACTGAAGCTGCTTTTAAACCCAATCATGGCACCCACCTGTTCCCAATTAGCCTGTTCACCTGTGGGATGTTCCAAATAAGTGTTTGATGAGCATTCCTCAACTTTCTAAGAGCTGCTATTTGAGCTATTTTTAGAACAGGCCAGCGGGCGACTCATCTGGTCCTTACGGGCGACCTGGTGCCCGCGGGCCCCGCGTTGGTGACCCCTGATTTTATAGTAACCATATTTGACCTTGGGACCCAACTTTTCCACTACAGAGGGGCTCGGGACCCACTCAGATATCAACACTGAATTAGTCATCTTACTCCTGATTGTGTTCGTCTTCAATAATGATATGTGAACCTACTTAGTTCACAATGTTGTCAAATTGTATGAAAGCATGTGTTAATCACTATTATCATCATTTATTTTAACACATTAAGGCTGACACGGGGCTTGGCATTGTCTTGCTGAAATAAGCAGGGGCGTCCATGATAACTTTGCTTGGATGGCAACATATGTTGCTCCAAAACCTGTATGTACCTTTCAGCATTAATGGTGCCTTCACAGATGTGTAAGTTACCCATGCCTTGGGCACTAATACACCCCCATACCATCACAGATTCTGGCTTTTGAACTTTCCGTCGATAACAGTCTGGAAGGATCGCTTTCCCCTTTGGTCCGGATGACACAATGTCGAATATTTCCAAAAACAATTTGAAATGTGGACTCGTCAGACCACAGAACATTTTTCCACTTTGCATTAGTCCATCTTAGATGATCTCGGGCCCAGAGAAGCCGGTGGCGTTTCTGGATGTTGTTGATAAATGGCTTTCGCTTTGCATAGTAGAGCTTTAACTTGCACTTACAGATGTAGCGACCAACTGTATTTAGGGACAGTGTTTTTCTGAAGTGTTCCTGAGCCCATGCGGTGATATCCTTTATAAATTCACGTCCCATTTTGATACAGTGATAAATAAATAAATGGGTTGTACTTGTAAGCGCTTTTCTACCTTCAAGGTACTCAAAGCGCTTTGACACTACTTCCACATTTACCCATTCACACACACGTCCACACACTGATGGAGGGAGCTGCCATGCAAGGCGCTAACCAGCACCCATCAGGAGCTAGGGTGAAATGTCTTGCTCAGGACACAACGGACGTGACCAGGTTGGTACTAGGTGGGGATTGAACCAGGGACCCTCGGGTTGTGCACAGCCACCCACCCACTGCGCCACGCCGTCACAGATACTGCCTTTTCAAATTTGCACTTACGACAATCCGGGTGTTTCTACAGTTTCCAAAACCAATTTCAAATTTGGATTCTTCAGGCCACAGAACACTTTTTTTTCCACTTTGCATCAGTCCATCTTAGATGAGCTCGGGCCCAGCGAAGCCGGCGGCGTTTCCGGGTGTTGTTGACAAATTGTTTTCGCTTTGCATAGTAGAGTTTTAACTCGCACTTACAGATGTAACGACAAACTGTAGTGACCAACAGTGGTTTTCTGAAGTGTTCCTGAGCCCATGTGGTGATATCCTTTCCACACTGATGTGGCTTTTTGATGCCACACGACTGAGCATTTTACTGAAGCTGCTTTTAAACCCAATCATGGCACCCACCTGTCCCCAATTAGCCTGTTCACCTGTGGGATATTCCAAATAAGTGTTTGATGAGCATTCCTCAACTTTCTCCAGTCTTTTTTTGCCACTTGTGCCAGCTTTTTTGGAACACGTTGCGGGCATCAAATTCCAAATGAGCTAATAGTTGCAAAAAAATAGCTCGAACGTTAAATATCTTGTCTTTGTGGTCTATTTAATTGAATATAAGTTGAAAATGATTTGCAAATCATTGTATTCTATTTTTATTTACCATTTACACAACGTGCCAAATTCACCGGTTTTGGGTTTTGTGGGATATGTACAAATATGATCGTAAAAGTGATAGCAAAGAAGCAGTTGGTGAAGTAAATATTAATAAAACGTGAATGACAATGAACATTATTACACTACAAATGGCTCAATAAAAAAACAATATAAATAGTACTATTGATAATGTACGATAACAATAATTACTTTTCTCATCAATACAGTTGTTTCAAATGCAACAATACATACATGTAATGATAACGTGAAATACAAAAAAAAAAGCAGATGAATGGAGGGAAAGAAAAAGAACTGTATTAACCTTGTAGATTGTTATAGTAACAATAGGTCAAGCTTTGTCAGTGTGCCGTGTGGTCAAATGAAACAAAAGTTGAGCTGTTTGCCCACAACACCCAGCAATATGTTTGGAGGAGAAAAAGGTCAGGCTTTTAATCCCAGGAACACAATGCCTACCGTCAAGCATGGTGGTGGTAGTATCATGCTCTGGGCCTGTTTTGCTGCCAATAAAACTGGGGCTTTACAGAGAGTAAACGAGATGATGAAAAAGGGACGATGACATGACAATTTTCAACCCGACTGTACATGAAGAATGTTTTTTGTTTGGAGTGAGGATATTTCTGAACAAATGGCGGTTATTAGCGGCGAAGCACGCGGCACTACTGCCGGCGAAGATGTGACGGAGAGAAGTGACGGAGATATAGCTGCTGCTTGCCTCTAAATCACATGTTGCAACCTCAATCAAGACCTCCTAATTAGGGCCAATTAAGCAGTAATTGAGCAGACAGCAGCTCTTTCTCTGTGTGTGTGTTCTTGCATTTCTACCCTTCTTGAGACATCAACAAGGAAAAGTAGCTTCCGTATGAGGAGGTGTGAACAAGTTCGGACATAAATCATGGTCCTAATACAGAAAAAAAAACAAAAAAACATTGCATCTAATAGAGAATGTCTCATTGGCACCCCCTGGTGGTGAAATATATCAAAATGAGGGTGGTCAACATATGAAATAACAAGTGTGTGTAAGAAATGGAAATGCTCCTCACCCTTTGGCTAAAATGAATAAAATAAATGATATAAATGTGTATATAGAGACATACTGTAATAACTTGATGTAAATTTAAAAAATAAACATTCTAAAAAATAATAAATTAACTAAAAAAATGTGACGTTTTTTTTCGAATAATATTGGGAACAATTTCTCATATTATTTCTGTGTCTGTAATTTTGCAATATTTTCGCGTAAAATTATGCCTTTTTTTTAATGTAAAGTTATTAATTTTTAATGCCAAACGGTGAAATGTGTCGTATAAAATTCTGACTTTTATCACAATATTGCTATTTTTTTTTGTTCTTGTTAAGTAGTGAACTTTTTTGAGTAAAATCATGACTTTTGTCATAATTTTGCCATGTAAAATTCCGATTATACTACTATTGCCAAAATGTCAACGTTTTCTCATAAAATTGTGATTTTTGTCGGGTAAAATTACGACACTCTTCATAAAATTGCCAACATTTTTAGCTTTTCTTGTAGAATTGTGACTTTTAAGAGTAAAATTTAAATTTTTATCATAATATTGCACAAATGTTCAGCTTTTCTTGTAAAATTTTGACTTTCGTTGAGTAATTTTTATTACAACTCTGGCAAAATTCCAAGGTTTTCTTGTGAAATAATATATATTTATAAAGAGACATACTGTAATATTTTGAAGTAAATAACAAAAAATAAATAAAATTGATTAATTAAAGGCAGTCTTTTTCTCACAGTGTCAACTTTTTTTCTTGAAAAATTGGGAACCATTTCTCATATTCTTTCTGTGTCTGTAATTTTGCAATATTTTCTCGTAAAATTATGACAGTTTTTTATGTAAAATTATTAATTTTCAATGCCAAACTGTGAAATGTGTCGTATAAAATTCTGACTTTTATCACAATATTGCTTTTTTTTTTTTGTTCTCGTAAAGTAGTGAACTTTTTTGAGTAAAATCATGACTTTTGTCCGAATTTTGCCATGTAAAATTCCGATTAGTGCTATGATTGTACTACTATTGCCAAAATGTCAACATTTTCTTATAAAATTGTGATTTTTGTCGGGTAAAATTACGACACTTTTCATAAAATTGCCAACATTTTAAGCTTTTCTTGTAGAATTGTGACTTTTATTGAGTAAAATTCCAATTTTTATCATAATATTGCACAAATGTTCAGCTTTTCTTGTAAAATTTTGACTTTCGTTGAGTAACTTTTATTACAACTCTGCCAAAATTCCAAGGTTTTCTTGTGAAATAATAAATATGTATATAGAGACATACTGTAATATTTTAAAGTAAATAAGAAAAAATAAATACAATTGATTAATTAAAGGCAGTCTTTTACTCACAGTGTCTACTTTTTTTCTTAAACAATTGGGAACCATTTCTCATATTCTTTCTGTTTCTGTAATGTTGCAATATTTTCTCGTAAAATTATGACTTTTTTTAATGTAAAATTATAAATTTTTAATGCCAAATGGAGAAATGTGTCGTATAAAATTCTGAGTTTTATCACAATATTGCTATTTTTTTTTTGTTCTTGTAAAGTAGTGAACTTTTTTGGGTAAAATCATGACTTTTGCCATAATTTTGCCATGTAAAATTCCGATTAGTGCTATGATTGTACTACTATTGCCAAAATTTCAACGTTTTCTTATAAAATTGTGATTTTTGTCGGGTAAAATTACGACTCTTTTCATAAAATTGCCAACATTTTAAGCTTTTCTTGTAGAATTGTGACTTTTATTGGGTAAAATTCCAATTTTTATCATAATATTGCACAAATGTTCAGCTTTTCTTGTAAAATTTTGACTTTTGTTGAGTAAAATGATAACTTTTATTACAACCCTGCCAAAATTCCAAGGTTTTCTTGTGAAATAATGAATATGTATATAGAGACATACTGTAATATTTTAAAGTAAATAAGAAAAAATAAATACAATTGATTAATTAAAGGCAGTCTTTTACTCACAGTGTCAACTTTTTTTCTTAAAAAATTGGGAACCATTTCTCATATTCTTTCTGTAAAATTGCAATATTTTCTCGTAAAATTATGACTGTTTTTTCAATGTAAAATTATTAATTTTTAATGCCAAACGGAGAAATGTGTCGTATAAAATTCTGAGTTTTATCACAATATTGCTATTTTTTTTTTGTTCTTGTAAAGTAGTGAACTTTTTTAAGTAAAATCATGACTTTTGTCATGATTTTGCCATGTAAAATTCCGATTAGTGCTATGATTGTACTACTATTGCCAAAATGTCAACGTTTTCTTATAAAATTGTGATTTTTGTCGGGTAAAATTACGACTCTTTTCATAAAATTGCCAACATTTTAAGCTTTTCTTGTAGAATTGTGACTTTTATTGGGTAAAATTCCAATTTTTATCATAATATTGCACAAATGTTCAGCTTTTCTTGTAAAATTTTGACTTCCGTTGAGTAAAATTATAACTTTTATTAAAACTCTGCCAAAATTCCAAGGTTTTTTTGTGAAATAATAAATATGTATATAGAGACATACGGTAATAACTAGAAGTAAATAAGAAAACGGCGGACGGCGTGGCGCAGTGGGAGAGTGGCCGTGCGCAAACCGACGGTCACTGGTTCAAATCCCACCTAGAACCAACCTCGTCACGTCTGTTGTGTCCTGAGCAAGACACTTCACCCTTGCTCCTGATGGGTGCTGGTTGGCGCCTTGCATGGCAGCTCCCTCCATCAGTGTGTGAATGTGTGTGTGAATGGGTAAATGTGGAAGTAGTGTCAAAGCGCTTTGAGTACCTCGAAGGTAGAAAAGCGCTATACAAGTACAACCCATTTATTTATTTAAAACATAAATAACATTGATTAATTAAAGGCAGTCTTTTACTCACAGTGTCAACTTTTTTTCTTAAAAAATTGGGAATCATTTCTCATATTCTTTCTGTTTCTGTAATATTGCAATATTTTCTCGTAAAATTATGAAATTTTTTTAATGTAAAATTATAAATTTTTAATGCCAAATGGTCACGTGTCACATAAAATTCTGACTTTTATCACAATATTTCCATTTTTTTGTTGTTCTTGACTTTTGTCATCATTTTGCAGAGTAAAATTCCAATTATTATTATAAAATTGCCAAAATGTCAAAGTTTTCTTATAAAATTGTGACTTTTGTCGGGTAAAATTATGACTCTTTTCATAAAATTGCCCAAATTTTAAGGTTTTCATGTAAAATTGTGACTGTTATTGAGTAAAATTCCAACATTTATCATAATATTGCACAAATGTTCAGCTTTTTTGTAAAATTTGGACTTGCGTTGAGTAAAATGATGACTGTTATTATAAGACTGCAAAAATTCAAGGGTTCTCTTGCGAAATTGTGACCTTTTTCTCGTAAAATTCCAACTAATTTTTCACAACAACCTTTTTTATATATGCACAGTATGTATGTATCATTAATGTTGTAAATAGACATCTTTATATATCTAGAAAGGGTGGTGCCAAAAAGGAGGGATTTTTCAAATGTACTGTGTGTGTGTGGTCAACATATGAAATAACAAGTGTGTGTAAGAAAATGAAAAATGCGCTCTTTCGCCAAAATGAATAAAATAAATAAGTATGTATATAGAGACATACTGTGATAACTTGAAGTAAATAAAAAATCTAAAGAAAAATAAATAAATACAAAAATTAACTAAAAGCAGTCTTTTTCTCACAAAGTGTCAACTTTTTTTCTTAAAAAATTGGTAAAAATTTCTCATATTCTTTCTGTTTCTGTAATTTGCAATATTTTCTCGTAAAAATATTACTTTTATTATGTAAGATTATTACTTTTTAATGCCAAATGGTGACGTGTCATATAAAATTCTGACTTTTATCACAATATTGCCATTTTTGTTTTGTTTTTGTAAAATACTGACATTTGTTTTAGTAAAATGATGACTTTTGTCAATTATTTTGCAGAGTAAAATTCCAATTATTATTATAAAACTGCCAAAATGTTAATTTTTTCTTATAAAATTGGGACTTTTGTTGGGTAAAATTACGACTCTTTTCATAAAATTGCCAAAATTTTAAGGTTTTCATGTAAAATTGTGACTGTTATTGAGTAAAATTCCAACTTTTATCCTAATATTGCACAAATGTTCAGCTTTTCTTCTAAAATTTTGACTTGCGTTGAGTAAAAAGACAACTTTTTTTTACAAAACTGCCAACATTCTAAGTTTTTCCTGTGAAATTGTGACATTTTTCTTGTGAAATTCCAATTCATTTTTAGCAACAAGCTTTTTAATATTTGCATAGTGTGTATATATTATTAATGTTGTAAATACACAACTTTATGTATCTAGAAAGGGTGGTCCTCAAGAGGTAGGGTTTTTATCGGAGGTCTCAAGTATGGAACAAATACAAGAGAGTGTGTGTGTGTGTGCGTGTGTGTGTGTGTGTGTGTGTGTGTGTGTGCGTGTGTGTGTGTGCGCGAGCACAATGGTCGTGGCAGTCTGGAGGCCAAATGGCATTTTGTCATGCAGACATTCATTGACGACACATGGATCGAAAGATTCCCGTTGGTCCCTTATCTCGGGGGTCAGCAACCTGCAGCTCTTTAGTGCCGCCCTAGTGGCTCCCTGGAGCATTTTTTAAAAAGGATTGAAAATGGAAACATAGACCTATAGACTTCTAGACCTATATACATATACATATATATATATATATATATATATATATATATATATATATATATATATATATATATATATATATATATATATATATATATATATATATATATATGATGTGACTGTGTTGGATCCATTGTGGATTGAACTTTCACAGTATCATGTTAGACCCGCTCGACATCCATTGCTTTCCTCCTCTCTAAGGTTCTCATAGTCACCATTGTCACCGACGTCCCACTGGGTGTGAGTTTTCCTTGCCCTTATGTGGGCCTACCGAGGATGTCGTGGTGGTTTGTGCAGCCCTTTGAGACACTAGTGATTTAGGGCTATATAAGTAAACATTGATTGATTGATTGATTGATATATATATAAAGTTAAAGTACCAATGATTGTCACACACACACACAATAAGTGTGACGAAATTGTCCTCTGCATTTGACCCATCACCCTTGATCACCCCCTGGAAGGTGAGGGGAGCAGTGAGCAGCAGCGATGCCTGTGCCCGGGAATTATTTTTGTTCCTTCAACCCCCAATTCCAAACTTTGAAGCTGAGTGCCAAGCAGGGAGGCAATGTTTCGCATTTTTATAGTCTTTGGTATGACTCGGCCGGGGTTTGAACTCACAACCTACCGATCTCAGGGCGGAAACTATATATATATATATATATATATATATATATATATATATATATATATATATATATATATATATATATATATATATATGTATACATAACTCTCTCTCTCTCTCTTTGTATATATATACATATATATATGTATGTATATATATATATATATATATATATATATATATATATATATATATATCCATCCATTTCCTACCGCTTATTCCCTTTTGGGGTCGCGGGGAGCGCTGGTGCCTATCTCAGCTACAACCGGGCAGAAGGCACTGTACACCCTGGACAAGTCGCCACCTCATCGCAGGGCCAACACAGATCACTATATATATATATATATGTATATATAAATATCTTATTATCCCACTATTATCCAGAGAATAGTGCTCGATACCGTGGTAGAGCGCAATATGTATGTGTGGGAAAAATCACAAGGCTATTTCATCTCTACAGAACTGTTTCATGAGGGGTTCCCTACTTTTTTTTTTTTTAAATTGATCTCAACTCTGTACACTGCTGCTGGAATTTTAATTTTCCTGAAGGAACTCTCCTGAAGGAATCAATAAAGTACTATCCATCTATCCATCTATCTATCTATCCATCTATATATCTATATGTCTATATGTATATATATATATATATATATATATATATATATATATATATATATATATATATATAAATGATAAATGGGTTGTACTTGTATAGCGCTTTTCTACCTTCAAGGTACTCAAAGCGCTTTGACACTACTTCCACATTTACCCATTCACACACTCATTCACACACTGATGGAGGGAGCTGCCATGCAAGGCGCAAACCAGCACCCATCAGGAGCAAGGGTGAAGTGTCTTGCTCAGGACACAACGGACGTGACGAGGTTAGTACTAGGTGGGATTTGAACCAGGGACCCTCAGGTTGCACACGGCCACTCTCCCACTGCGCCACGCATATATATATATATATATATATATATATATATATAGCGTGTGTGTATACATTGGATGCCATATGACAGAGTGTGGGTGAGTGTACAGCATGTGTAAGAGGGTTAAGTGGAGTGGAAATAGCACGGACAGTAATTGAGTGATAATGATGAAGACTAATGGACGCGTACGTTCTGCCGCTCTACGCACTCGTATGTTTCTAATGAAGTCCTGACGTTCATTCCATGCTGCCATCACCCTCCTCTCCCCGCCTTAATTGGACGCGGTATGAAAATGAACACAACACATGGGAATCAATTCCGATTTTTAATTTTTTAAATAAACCTCCACGCTGATAGAATCCATATCTGGGTCTTCCTGACTCACTTCCCAGGTGGCTGATTGTGCATCAAAGCAAGAGACCTTTTTAATCAGCTGCTGACAAAAACGCCTGATTAGGAAGTTCCAGACGAGATGGAGCCATTTTTTTTGTGTGTGTGCATCTTTTAGAGTCATGTCGCGTGAAACCTGAGAGATGTTGCTTCTTTTTTCCGCCAGCGCGTGGCCGAAAGATAGACCTGTGTGGTAATGATCAAAATGACCTGGCGAGGAGACTGCGAGATGCACTAATCTCATTGAGGGTATCAGATGTCCTCTGCTGAAGACAAAGTACACTGTGTGGAGTACACTCACTGGCCACAAGGAGTGCACTCCTGCAAGATATGATGACCAGAACACAGCCCGGAAAACAAAACCCCAAAACCAGTGAAGTTGTCACCTTGTGTAAATGCTAAATAAAAACAGAATACAATGATTTGCAAAAACTAATATTCAATTGTATAGGCAAGATACTTAATGTTCCAAACTGAGGAACTTCTTTTTTTGTGTGAAAATATTCATTAATTTAGAATTTAACACATTGCAAAAAAGTTGTCAATGGGTAATTTTTACCAATTTTTAAATTAGTTTTAGGAGTCTTTTTACATGTTTTTAGGAGTATTTTTTTACGTGTTTTATGAGGGTTTTTTTTAACATGTTTTAGCAGTCTTAATGTGTTTTAGGAGTCTTGTTATGAGTTTTAGGAGTCTTGTTATGAGTTTTAGGAGTCTTATTATGAGTTTTAGGAGTCTTATTATGAGTTTTAGGAGTCTTGTTAAGAGTTTTAGGAGTCTTGTTATGAGTTTTAGGAGTCTTGTTATGTGTTTTAGGAGTCTTATTATGAGTTTTAGGAGTCTTATTATGAGTTTTAGGAGTCTTGTTATGTGTTTTAGGAGTCTTATTATGAGTTTTAGGAGTCTTGTTATGTGTTTTAGGAGTCTTATTATGAGTTTTAGGAGTCTTGTTATGAGTTTTAGGAGTCTTGTTATGTGTTTTAGGAGTCTTGTTATGAGTTTTAGGAGTCTTGTTATGTGTTTTAGGAGTCTTATTATGAGTTTTAGGAGTCTTGTTATGAGTTTTAGGAGTCTTGTTATGAGTTTTAGGAGTCTTGTTATGAGTTTTAGGAGTCTTGTTATGTGTTTTAGGAGTCCTATTATTAGTTTTAGGAGTCTTATTATGAGTTTTAAGAGTCTTGTTATGTGTTTTAGGAGTCTTATTATGAGTTTTAGGAGTCTTATTATGAGTTTTAGGAGTCTTTTTATGAGTTTTAGGAGTCTTGTTATGAGTTTTAGGAGTCTTGTTATGTGTTTTAGGAGTCCTATTATGAGTTTTAGGAGTCTTATTATGAGTTTTAGGAGTCTTGTTATGAGTTTTAGGAGTCTTGTTATGTGTTTTAGGAGTCTTATTATGTGTTTTAGGAGTCTTATTATGAGTTTTAGGAGTCTTATTATGAGTTTTAGGAGTCTTGTTATGAGTTTTACGAGTCTTGTTATGAGTTTTAGGAGTCTTGTTATGTGTTTTAGGAGTCCTATTATGAGTTTTAGGAGTCTTATTATGAGTTTTAGGAGTCTTGTTATGAGTTTTAGGAGTCTTGTTATGTGTTTTAGGAGTCTTATTATGTGTTTTAGGAGTCTTATTATGAGTTTTAGGAGTCTTATTATGAGTTTTAGGAGTCTTGTTATGAGTTTTAGGAGTCTTGTTATGAGTTTTAGGAGTCTTGTTATGTGTTTTAGGAGTCCTATTATGAGTTTTAGGAGTCTTATTATGAGTTTTAGGAGTCTTGTTATGAGTTTTAGGAGTCTTGTTATGTGTTTTACGAGTCTTATTATGAGTTTTAGGAGTCTTGTTATGTGTTTTAGGAGTCTTGTTATGTGTTTTAGGAGTCTTGTTATGAGTTTTAGGAGTCTTGTTATGTGTTTTACGAGTCTTATTATGAGTTTTAGGAGTCTTGTAATGTGTTTTAGGAGTCTTGTTATGTGTTTTAGGAGTCTTGTTATGTGTTTTAGGAGTCTTGTTATGAGTTTTAGGAGTCTTATTATGAGTTTTAGGAGTCTTGTTATGAGTTTTAGGAGTCTTGTTATGAGTTTTAGGAGTCCTATTATGAGTTTTAGGAGTCTTATTATGAGTTTCAGGAGTCTTATTATGAGTTTTAGGAGTCTTGTTATGAGTTTTAGGAGTCTTGTTATGAGTTTTAGGAGTCTTATTATGAGTTTTAGGAGTCTTGTTATGTGTTTTAGGAGTCTTATTATGAGTTTTAGGAGTTTTATTATGAGTTTTAGGAGTCTTGTTATGTGTTTTAGGAGTCTTGTTATGAGTTTTAGGAGTCTTGTTATGAGTTTTAGGAGTCTTGTTATGTGTTTTAGGAGTCTTATTATGTGTTTTAGGAGTCTTATTATGAGTTTTAGGAGTCTTATTATGAGTTTTAGGAGTCTTGTTATGAGTTTTACGAGTCTTGTTATGAGTTTTAGGAGTCTTGTTATGTGTTTTAGGAGTCCTATTATGAGTTTTAGGAGTCTTATTATGAGTTTTAGGAGTCTTGTTATGAGTTTTAGGAGTCTTGTTATGTGTTTTAGGAGTCTTATTATGTGTTTTAGGAGTCTTATTATGAGTTTTAGGAGTCTTATTATGAGTTTTAGGAGTCTTGTTATGAGTTTTAGGAGTCTTGTTATGAGTTTTAGGAGTCTTGTTATGTGTTTTAGGAGTCCTATTATGAGTTTTAGGAGTCTTATTATGAGTTTTAGGAGTCTTGTTATGAGTTTTAGGAGTCTTGTTATGTGTTTTACGAGTCTTATTATGAGTTTTAGGAGTCTTGTTATGTGTTTTAGGAGTCTTGTTATGTGTTTTAGGAGTCTTGTTATGAGTTTTAGGAGTCTTGTTATGTGTTTTACGAGTCTTATTATGAGTTTTAGGAGTCTTGTAATGTGTTTTAGGAGTCTTGTTATGTGTTTTAGGAGTCTTGTTATGTGTTTTAGGAGTCTTGTTATGAGTTTTAGGAGTCTTATTATGAGTTTTAGGAGTCTTGTTATGAGTTTTAGGAGTCTTGTTATGAGTTTTAGGAGTCCTATTATGAGTTTTAGGAGTCTTATTATGAGTTTCAGGAGTCTTATTATGAGTTTTAGGAGTCTTGTTATGAGTTTTAGGAGTCTTGTTATGAGTTTTAGGAGTCTTATTATGAGTTTTAGGAGTCTTATTATGAGTTTTAGGAGTCTTGTTAAGAGTTTTAGGAGTCTTGTTATGAGTTTTAGGAGTCTTGTTATGTGTTTTAGGAGTCTTGTTATGTGTTTTAGGAGTCTTGTTATGTGTTTTAGGAGTCTTGTTATGTGTTTTAGGAGTCTTATTATGAGTTTTAGGAGTCTTGTTATGAGTTTTAGGAGTCTTATTATGAGTTTTAGGAGTCTTCTTATGAGTTTTAGGAGTCTTGTTATGTGTTTTAGGAGTCTTGTTATGTGTTTTAGGAGTCTTGTAATGTGTTTTAGGAGTCTTATTATGAGTTTTAGGAGTCTTATTATGAGTTTTAGGAGTCTTGTTGAGTTTTAGGAGTCTTGTTATGTGTTTTAGGAGTCTTGTTATGTGTTTTAGGAGTCTTGTTATGTGTTTTAGGAGTCTTATTATGAGTTTTAGGAGTCTTGTTATGAGTTTTAGGAGTCTTGTTATGAGTTTTAGGAGTCTTGTTATGTGTTTTAGGAGTCTTGTTATGTGTTTTAGGAGTCTTATTATGAGTTTTAGGAGTCTTGTTATGAGTTTTAGGAGTCTTGTTATGTGTTTTAGGAGTCTTGTTATGTGTTTTAGGAGTCTTATTATGAGTTTTAGGAGTCTTGTTATGTGTTTTAGGAGTCTTGTTATGTGTTTTAGGAGTCTTGTTATGTGTTTTAGGAGTCTTGTTATGTGTTTTAGGAGTCTTGTTATGTGTTTTAGGAGTCTTGTTATGAGTTTTACGAGTCTTATTATGAGTTTTAGGAGTCTTGTTATGTGTTTTAGGAGTCTTATTATGAGTTTTACGAGTCTTATTATGAGTTTTAGGAGTCTTGTTATGTGTTTTAGGAGTCTTGTTATGTGTTTTAGGAGTCTTGTTATGTGTTTTAGGAGTCTTGTTATGTGTTTTAGGAGTCTTATTATGAGTTTTAGGAGTCTTGTTATGAGTTTTAGGAGTCTTGTTATGAGTTTTAGGAGTCTTGTTATGTGTTTTAGGAGTCTTATTATGAGTTTTAGGAGTCTTATTATGAGTTTTAGGAGTCTTGTTATGAGTTTTAGGAGTCTTGTTATGTGTTTTAGGAGTCTTGTTATGAGCTTTAGGAGTCTTATGAGTTTTAGGAGTCTTGTTATGAGTTTTAGGAGTCTTGTTATGTGTTTTAGGAGTCTTATTATGAGTTTTAGGAGTTTTATTATGAGTTTTAGGAGTCTTGTTATGTGTTTTAGGAGTCTTGTTATGTGTTTTAGGAGTCTTGTTATGTGTTTTAGGAGTCTTATTATGAGTTTTAGGAGTCTTATTATGAGTTTTAGGAGTCTTGTTATGAGTTTTAGGAGTCTTGTTATGTGTTTTGGGAGTCTTGTTATGAGTTTTAGGAGTCTTGTTATGTGTTTTAGGAGTCTTGTTATGTGTTTTAGGAGTCTTGTTATGTGTTTTAGGAGTCTTGTTATGAGTTTTACGAGTCTTATTATGAGTTTTAGGAGTCTTGTTATGTGTTTTAGGAGTCTTGTTATGTGTTTTAGGAGTCTTGTTATGTGTTTTAGGAGTCTTTTTATGTGTTTTAGGAGTCTTGTTATGTGTTTTAGGAGTCTTATTATGAGTTTTAGGAGTCTTATTATGAGTTTTAGGAGTCTTATTATGAGTTTTAGGAGTCTTGTTATGAGTTTTAGGAGTCTTGTTATGTGTTTTAGGAGTCTTATTATGAGTTTTAGGAGTTTTATTATGAGTTTTAGGAGTCTTGTTATGTGTTTTAGGAGTCTTGGTATGTGTTTTAGGAGTCCTATTATGAGTTTTAGGAGTCTTATTATGAGTTTTAGGAGTCTTATTATGAGTTTTAGGAGTCTTATTATGAGTTTTAGGAGTCTTGTTATGAGTTTTAGGAGTCTTGTAATGTGTTTTAGGAGTCTTGTTATGTGTTTTAGGAGTAATTTACGTTTTAGATGTCACTGTGCATCTCTTCGGAGTCATTTTATGTGTTTTGGAGTAGTTTTTTTAATGTTTTAGAAGTTGGTTGTTGTGTTTTTAAATGTTTTACTAGTCATTTTAATGTGTTAAGTCATTTTATGCATTTGTGTTTCGCACAAGAGGTAGAACATCTCACTCTGTGTTTTCTGGAATCTGAATTGAACACATTGCAAAAAAGTTGTCACGGGCATTTTTACCACTGTGTTACATGGCCTTTCCTTTTAACAACACTCAGTAAACGTATTTTAGGCATCATAATGCGCCAATGGGAGACAGGTCAGGACTACAGGCAGTCCAGTCTAGTACCCGCACTCTGTTACTAGAAACACGTGGCTTGGCGTTGTTTGGCTGAAATAAGCAGGGGCGTCCATGATCACGTTGCTTGGATGACAACATATGTTGCTCCCAAAACCTGTATGTACCTTTCAGTATTAATCGTGCCTTCACAGACGTGTACGTTACACATGCCTCGGGCACTGATACACCACCATACCATCACAGATACTGGCTTTTCAACTCCGCACCTAGAACAATCCAAATATTTTCCTCTTTGTTCCGGAGGACACAACATCCACAGTTTCCAAAAAACAATTTGAAATGTGGACTCGTTTGACCACAGAACTCTTTTCCGCTTTGCATCAGTCCATCTTGGATGAGCTCGGGCCCAGCGGGTGTTGTTGATAAACGGCTTTCGCTTCGCGTAGTAGAGTTTTAACATGCACTTACAGATGCAGCGGCCAACTGTGGTTTTAGACAGTGGTTTTCTAAAGTGTTCCTGAGCCCATGTGGTGATACCCTTTACAAACTGATGTCGGTTTTTTTATGCAGCTCCGCCTGAGGGATCCAAGGTCTGTAATATAATTGCTTGCATGTAGTGATTTCTCCAGATTCCCTGGAATTTTTGATGATACTGATAATTTGTCCCGACGCCCGGCAGGGGGGTTGGGAGGGGAGGGTGTTTTGTCATGAAAAAATTTGTTTTTTTGGGTTGGTGCACTAATTGTAAGTGTATCTTTTGTTTTTTTATGTTGATTTATTAAAACAAATATATATATAATAATAATATTTTAAATAAAAATAAAAAATAATAAAAAATTATTCTGCTGCCCGGTACCAATCGAGCCGCAGCCCGGTGGTTGGGGACCACTGCCAAAGATGGCGAAATCCCTGAATTCCTTCCAATAGCTGGTTGAGAAATGTTCTTCCTAAACTTTTGGACAATTTGCTCACACATTTGTCGACAAAGTGGTGACCCTCGCCTCGTCCTTGTTTGCGAACGACTGAGCATTTCATGTTTCCTTTTTATACCCAATCATGGCACCCACCTGTTCCCAACTAGCCCGTTCACCTGCGGGATGTTCCAAATAAAAGTTTTGATGAGCATTCCTCAACATTCTCAGTCTTTCTTGCCACTCGTACCAGCTTTTTTGTAAACCCGTCGCCAATGAGCTAATATTTGAAAGAAAAACAAACAAAAGTTTTCCAGTGCGAACGTTAAATGTCTTGTCTTGTTGTAGCGACCAACTGTAGTTATTGACGGTGGTTTTCTGAAGTGTTCCTGACCCCATGTGGTGATATCCTTTACACACTGATGTCGGTTTTTGATGCAGCACCGCCTGAGGGATCCAAGGTCTGTAATATCATTGCTTGCATGTAGTGCTTTCTCCAGATTCCCTGGAATTTTTGATGATATTACGTACCGTAGATGGTGAAATCCCTGAATTCCTTCCAATAGCTGGTTGAGAAATATTCTTCCTAAACTGTTGGACAATTTGCTCACACATTTGTCGACAAAGTTGTGACCCTCGCCTCGTCCTTGTTTGCGAACGACTGAGCATTTCATGTTTCCTTTTTATACCCAATCATGGCACCCACCTGTTCCCAACTAGCCCGTTCACCTGCGGGATGTTCCAAATAAAAGTTTTGATGAGCATTCCTCAACATTCTCAGTCTTTCTTGCCACTCGTGCCACCTTTTTTGTTAACCCGTCGCCAATGAGCTAATATTTGAAAGAAAAACAAACAAAAGTTTTCCAGTGCGAACGTTAAATGTCTTGTCTTGTTGTAGCGACCAACTGTAGTTATTGACGGTGGTTTTCTGAAGTGTTCCTGACCCCATGTGGTGATATCCTTTACACACTGATGTCGGTTTTTGATGCAGCACCGCCTGAGGGATCCAAGGTCTGTAATATCATTGCTTGCATGTAGTGCTTTCTCCAGATTCCCTGGAATTTTTGATGATATTACGTACCGTAGATGGTGAAATCCCTGAATTCCTTCCAATAGCTGGTTGAGAAATGTTCTTCCTAAACTGTTGGACAGTTTGCTCACACATTTGTCGACAAAGTTGTGACCCTCGCCTCGTCCTTGTCTGCGAACGACTGAGCATTTCATGTTTTCTTTTTATACCCAATCATGGCACCCACCTGTTCCCAATTAGCCCGTTCACCTGCGGGATGTTCCAAATTAGCGTTTTGATGAGCGTTCCTCAACATTCTCGGTCTTTTTTGCCATTCTTGCCAGCTTTTTGGGAAACCCGTCGCCAATGAGCTAATATTTGCAAGAAAAAAAATAACAAAAGTTTTCCAGTGCGAACGTTAAATGTCTTGTCTTGTTGTAGCGACCAACTGTAGTTATTGACGGTGGTTTTCGGAAGAGTCCCTGACCCCATGTGGTGATATCCTTTACACACTGATGTCGGTTTTTTTATGCGGCTCTGCCTGAGGGATCCAAGGTCTGCAATATCATTGCTTGCATGTTGTGATTTCTCCAGATTCCCTGGAATTTTTGATGATACTGATAATTTGTCCCGACGCCCGGCAGGGGGAGAGGAAGGGGGGGTGTGTTCCTGAGCCTATGTGGTGATATCCTTTACACACTGATGTCGGTTTTTGATGCAGCACCGCCTGCGGGATCCAAGGTCTGTTATATCATCGCTGACGTGCAGGGATTTCCTCCAGATTCTCTGAACCTTTTGATGATACTACGGACCGTAAATGGTGAAACCCATAAATTCCTCGCAATAGCTGGTTGAGAAATGTTGTTGTTAAACCGTCCTTGTTTGTGAGTGACTCGGCATTTCACGGAAGCTGCTTTCAAACCCAATCACAGCACCCACCTGTTCCCAATTAACCCGCTCACCCGTGGGATGTTCCAAATAAGTGTTATGCTGTATTAACCTTGTAGATTGTTATAGTAAAAATAGGTCAAGCTTTGTCAGTGTTTTGTGTGTTACAGAACGTTCTATTCTGTTCCAAATAAGTGTTATGCTGATCATTCCTCAAATTTCTCCGTCTTTTTTTGCCACTTGTGCCAGCTTTTTTTTAAACATGTTGCAGGCATACAATTCCAACATGAGCTATTACTTGCAAAAAACAACAACGTTTTCCAGTTGGAACGTTAAATATCTTTCCTTTTCCATAGCTCGGTTGGTAGAGCGGCCGTGCCAGCAACTTGAGGGTTGCAGGTTCGATTCCCGCTTCCGCCATCCTAGTCACTGCCGTTGTGTCCTTGGGCAAGACACTTTACCCACCTGCTCCCAGTGCCCACCCACACTGGTTTAAATGTAACTTAGATATTGGGTTTCACTATGTAAAGCGCTTTGAGTCACTCGAGAAAAGCGCTATATAAATATAATTCACTTCACTTCACTCATAGATTGTTATAGTAAAAATAGGTCAAGCTTTGTCAGTGTGTTACAGGACGTTCTATTCTGTTCCAAATAAGTGTTATGCTGATCATTCCTCAACTTTCTCAGTCTTTTTTGCCACTTGTGCCAGCTTTTTTTGAAACATGTTGCAGGCATACAATACAAAATGAGCTAATTGGCAAAAAACAGCAAAGTTTTCCAGTTGGAACGTTAAATATCTTTCCTTTTGCATAGCTCGGTTGGTAGAGCGGCCGTGCCAGCAACTTGAGGGTTGCAGGTTCGATTCCCGCTTCCGCCATCCTAGTCACTGCCGTTGTGTCCTTGGGCAAGACACTTTACCCACCTGCTCCCAGTGCCCACCCACACTGGTTTAAATGTAACTTAGATATTGGGTTTCACTATGTAAAGCGCTTTGAGTCACTAGAGAAAAAGCGCTATATAAATACAATTCACTTCACTTCACTCGTAGATTGTTATAGTAAAAATAGGTCAAGCTTTGTCAGTGTGTTACAGAACGTTCTATTCTGTTCCAAATAAGTGTTATGCTGATCATTCCTCAACTTTCTCCGTCTTTTTTGCCACTTGTGCCAGCTTTTTTTGAAACATGTTGCAGGCATACAATACAAAATGAGCTAATTGGCAAAAAACAGCAAAGTTTTCCAGTTGGAACGTTAAATATCTTTCCTTTTGCATAGCTCGGTTGGTAGAGCGGCCGTGCCAGCAACTTGAGGGTTGCAGGTTCGATTCCCGCTTCCGCCATCCTAGTCACTGCCGTTGTGTCCTTGGGCAAGACACTTTACCCACCTGCTCCCAGTGCCCACCCACACTGGTTTAAATGTAACTTAGATATTGGGTTTCACTATGTAAAGCGCTTTGAGTCACTAGAGAAAAGCGCTATATAAATATAATACACTTCACTTCACTTGTAGATTGTTATAGTAAAAATAGGTCAAGCTTTGTCAGTGTGTTACAGAACGTTCTATTCTGTTCCAAATAAGGATTATGCCGATCATTCCTCAACTTTCTCAGTCTTTTTTGCCTTTGTGCCAGCTTTTTTTGAAACATGTTGCAGGCATACAATACAAAATGAGCTAATATTTGCAAAAAACAACAAAGTTTTCCAGTTGGAACGTTAAATATCTTTCCTTTTGCATAGCTCGGTTGGTAGAGCGGCCGTGCCAGCAACTTGAGGGTTGCAGGTTCGATTCCCGCTTCCGCCATCCTAGTCACTGCCGTTGTGTCCTTGGGCAAGACACTTTACCCACCTGCTCCCAGTGCCCACCCACACTGGTTTGAATGTAACTTAGATATTGGGTTTCACTATGTAAAGCGCTTTGAGTCACTAGAGAAAAGCGCTATATAAATATAATTCACTTCACTTCACTTGTAGATTGTTATAGTAAAACTTTGTCAGTGTGTTACAGAACGTTCTGTTCCAAATAAGGGTTATGCTGATCATTCCTCAACTTTCTCAGTCTTTTTTGCCTTTGTGCCAGCTTTTTTTGAAACATGTTGCAGGCATACAATTCCAAAGTTTTCCAGTTGGAACGTTAAATATCTTTCCTTTGCAGTCCATTCAGTCGAATATAAGTTAAAAAAGGATTTGCAAATCATTGTATTCTGTTTTTTTTTTTTTTTTTTAGTAAAAAAAAGTGAAATTAGTAAAGCAAACATGTGCAGCTCATCATTTCCGGCGTTAACGCTATCACGCTGTCCGACTGGAGGTTTGATAACATCATTAGAAGCCATTAATGAGCCCGAAGCCGGCAGCTAATGAGACGTCAGCACCGGGCGAGGATGGACACGTGAATTCATGACATTATTCATGTTCTACTCCGGACACAATGCGATAAGCACAGAAGCCGGTGAGACGATGTAGCGCGAATGAAAAATTAATTAGGTCGATGTCGCTTTCCCGTCGAAGGTTATTGCCTCGTTTGCCCGGCAGCTGCAGCGTGAGCCGCGGTAAGAAAAGGAAGAAAGGGACTTTATGAGGCTGTCTGCGCAGGTTGATGACTGTGGAGAAGAAGGCGACGTGCTGCTATGATCACTTCGTGCTGTGAGAGTGCTTGCCTGCCAGAGATAATCTAAGAGGGATACTTCACTGACACTTCGGTAGTCTGAAGTGGACTTTCTAATTAGGACTACACCGCTGCTATATTATGACAGAACTGTGACACAATGGGGCGGTTGGAAACTGAATTTTTTTTTATACATTTATCCATCTTCTTTAGCTTTTCTGAGGTTGGGGTGCGGGGGCAGCAGCCTAAGCAGGGAAGCCCCAGACTTCTCTCTCCCCAGCCACTTCGCCCAGCTCCTGCCGGGGGATTCCGAGGCGTTCCCAGGCGAGCCGGGAGACATACCGGGGCGCTAATTAATCCGGCGTTTACCAAAGGCATGCGGTAAAGGCAAGCATGTGCTAATTGTGTCACGTTTATGTTTGATCATGTTTTGTTTTGTTTTCTGGACTCTTGTCCCATTTTGCACTTCCTGGTTTGCTTTTGTTACCACGTCAACGCATTCGTTCCCACCTGCCCTCAGTCCCGCACCTGTTCCTGATGATCACAGCCAGTATTTAAGTCATTTTTCTTTCTGTTCATCAGTCTGGGAACTTCATGCCATGCTTTTCGATTCATCCACGCCAAGTAAGTGATAGTATCTTTTGTTTGTTGTTAGAGAGTATTGCCATTGTGCTGTTTTTGTTCTAAGTTTTAATCAATCAATCAATCAATCAATGTTTATTTATATAGCCCCAAATTACAAATGTCTCAAAGGACTGCACAAATCATTACGACTACAACATCCTCGGAAGAACCCACAAAAGGGCAAGGAAAACTCACACCCAGTGGGCAGGGAGAATTCACATCCAGTGGGACGCCAGTGACAATGTTGACTATGAGAAACCTTGGAGAGGACCTCAGATGTGGGCAACCCCCCCCCCCCCCCCCCTCTAGGGGACCGAAAGCAATGGATGTCGAGCGGGTCTAACATGATACTGTGAAAGTTCAATCCATAGTGGCTCCAACACAGCCTCAAGAGTTCAGTTCAAGCGGATCCAAGACAGCAGCGAGAGTCCCATCCACAGGAAACCATCTCAAGCGGAGGCGGATCAGCAGCGTAGAGATGTCCCCAATCGATACAGGCAAGCGGTCCATCCTGGGTCCCAACGAGCGGCCCATCCTGGGTCTCGACTCTGGACAGCCAGTACTTCATCCATGGTTATCGGACCGGACCCCCTCCACAAGGGAGGGGAGGACAGAGGAGAAAAAGAAAAGAGGCGGCAGATCAACTGGTCTAAAAAGGAGGTCTATTTAAAGGCTAGAGTATACAGATGAGTTTTAAGGTGAGACTTAAATGCTTCTACTGAGGTAGCATCTCGAACTGTTACCGGGAGGGCATTCCAGAGTACTGGAGCCCGAACGGAAAACGCTCTATAGCCCGCAGACTTTTTTGGGGCTTTGGGAATCACTAATAAGCCGGAGTCCTTTGAACGCAGATTTCTTGCCGGGACATATGGTACAATACAATGGGCAAGATAGGCTGGAGCTAGACCGTGTAGTATTTTATACGTAAGTAGTAAAACCTTAAAGTCACATCTTAAGTGCACAGGAAGCCAGTGCAGGTGAGCCAGTACAGGCGTAATGTGATCAAACTTTCTTGTTCTTGTCAAAAGTCTAGCAGCCGCATTTTGTACCAACTGTAATCTTTTAATGCTAGACATGGGGAGACCCGAAAATAATACGTTACAGTAATCGAGACGAGGCGTAACAAACGCATGGATAATGATCTCAGCGTCTTTAGTGGACAAAATGGAGCGAATTTTAGCGATATTGCGGAGATGAAAGAAGGCCGTTTTAGTAACGCTTTTAATGTGTGACACAAACGAGAGAGTTGGATCGAAGATAATACCCAGATTTTTTTACCGAGTCACCTTGTTTAATTGTTTGGTTGTCAAATGTTAGAGTTGTATTATTAAATAGAGTTCGGTGTCTAGCAGGACCGATAATCAGCATTTCCGTTTTTTGGGCGTTAAGTTGCAAAAAATTAGCGGACATCCATTGTGTGATTTCATTAAGACACGCTTCCAACTGACTACAGTCCGGCGTGTTGGTCAGCTTTAGGGGCATGTAGAATTGGGTGTCATCAGCATTGGGTGTCATTAGTATAGATTAGTATCCGCCATAGAGCGCGCTTTTTTTTTTGCCTTTTTTTTGTATTTGGAGTATAAATAAAAACAAACATGTACCTGAACTCAGGAGCACAAACAATCCATGTCCAGGTCTGACAAATTATTTTAAAACCTCTTCTCACTCCGGCGCTTACCAAAGGCATGCGGTAAATTTAGGCCTGCGCTTAGAAATATGAGTGTGATGTAAGGATACCATCATGACAGGCACATTTAATTAAAAAAAACATAATTATGGTCTTACCTTTACTGATAAACGAAGTCCATGCGCAGCTCCTTCTGATCAAAAGTTTATCGAAGTCTTCCTTATCTTTCTTCAGTTTTAAAAGTCTCTCTGTCTCGATCAATCAATGTTTATTTATATAGCCCTGAATCACAAGTGTCTCAAAGGGCAGCACAAACCACAATGACATCATCGGTAGAGATCTTCCTTTATTACCTCCCGCTTCGATTGAAAGTCCAGTTTAGAAAAACGTTTTATTTAAGATATGTAATCCTCCATGTTAAAAGTGCAAGCGAGAGGAAAAAATAAACGATCGCTGCTCACTCTTGCTGCTTGTTGTCACTTCTTCTGCAGCCGAGTAGTCCCAAGAAGGATCACTAGCGCCCTCTACCACCAGGAGGCCGGAGTCATTTATTGACTCATATTTGACACACGCAGCTACGGTATATTAATAAAACATAGTTGCGTATTGTTCATTTTAGCTTATTCAATAGCTTGGACCTTAAATCCTACTGAATAGCTTTTAATCTTCTTCCCTTTATGCGATTTCAAATGTTTGAAATCAGCCTCCTCCATTTTGAAAATGATGACAGGTGAAGTGTCACTCGTGACGTGACGAGTTTGACCCGGTGGAAATTCCAGACATGCGCTAATTATTTTGCGAAACGAGTTTGGCCCGGCGTTAATCCAAGGCAGGCTCATACTGTATACCCGGCGGCAATTCAAGGAAATATGGTAGTCTTCCCAACGTGTCCTGGGTCTTGCCCGTGGCCTCCTACCGGTCGGACGTGCCCTAAACACCTCCCTAGGGAGGACTTCGGGTGGCATCCTGACCAGATGCTCGAACCACCTCATCTGGCTCTTCTCCATGTGGAGGAGCAGCGGCTTTACTCTAAGCTCCCCCCGGATTGCAGAACTTCTCACCCTACCTCGAAGGGAGAGCCCCGCTACCCGGCTGAGGAAACTCATTTCGGCCGCTTGTACCCGTGATCTTGTCCTTTCGGTCATGACCCAAAGCTCATGACCATAGGTGAGGATGGGAACTTAGATCGACCGGTAAATTGAGAGCTTTGGCTTCCGGCTCAGCTCCTTCTTCACCACAACAGATCGATACAGCGTCCGCATTACTGAAGACGCCGCACCGATCCGCCTGTCGATCTCACGATCCACTCTTTCCTCACTCGTGAACAAGACTCCGAGGTACTTGAACTCCTCCACTTGGGGCAAGGTCTCCTCCCCCAACCCGGAGATGGTACTCCACCCTTTCCCGGGTGAGAACCATGGACTCGGACTTCACCTGTAGTTTGTACTATGTCTGTTTTCTGCTTCCTCTTCTGCAAAATGTACCAACTGAACCAACATCCTCCCAAGTCTGGTGAGTCCATCATTTATCCCAGCAGTTCTAAGTGACCTGGGCAGGGGCGAAGAAACGCCTCATGTTCATTAATGTGGTTGTAATTTGCACTGCCTCACACCTGGAGCTGTTGCAAGTATTTGGACACGACGTGACGTTATTCCGGCGAGGTACGAGGTAGTGTGTGAATAAAAAGTGTCATGAAGGTCACTGCAGGAAGAGCACTTATATTTAGTCGAGCAGGCAGACACACTGGCCTCTTTCTTGAAAGCCTGACCTCATTTGCCCGTATAAAAGTGTGAAAAAAATCTTAAATTTGAGGTCCGTAGACTTACCCACGCAAACCACCAGGTGGTGCCAGTTATTTCTGGAAACTGTGGACGTCAGATCCTCCAGAAAATGTGAACATTCACGGTTAGTATCTGGTTATTGTTTTGTTTGGGAGGGAGTATAGGCGGCACAGACCATTGGAGGGCGCAGTAAGGTCAATGATTTATTATATATATATATGCACTATCCATCCATCAATTTTCTACCGCTTATTCCCTTTGGAGTCGCGGGGGGCGCTGGTGTCTATCTCAGCTACAATCGGGCGGAAGGCGAGGTACACCCTGGACAAGTCGCCACCTCATCGCAGGGCCAACACAGATGGACAGACAACATTCACACTCACATTCACACTCACATTCACAATTTAGTGTTGCCAATCAACCTATCCCCAGGTGCATGTCTTTGGAAGTGGGAGGAAGCCGGAGTACCCGTAGGGAACCCAGGCATTCACGGGGAGGACTTGCAAACTCCAAACAGAAAGATCCCGAGCCCGGGATTGAACCCCAGACTACTCAGGACCTTTGTATTGTGAGGCAGACGCTCTAACCCCTCTGCCACCGTGAAGCCCATATATGCACTATATATATAATAAACAATACTAAAAATATCAACTAGAGAATGAAGTGTGACAAATTCCAAAAGGTGTGTAAGGTGTAAGACTATGTGTAGGAATTAATGAGTGTGTTACCAGGAGTGTTGAGCGAGAGAGGTGGAAGTCCCGATGGAGAAAAGCAGGCTTGAGGGTCCGTGAGATAGACAGGTTGTCGGAGGGTATGTAGCGAGGCGTCAAAAAGGGTCCTTGTCCAAGCAGGGGTCGAGGATCGAGGGAGGCAGTCCAAAGTCCAAAGGGGAGTCGAGGCACACAGCTCGATCACGGTAGACACGGGGAGCACTGTGGGAAGCACAAGACATGGGAACTGGGAAACCACTGAGAGAGAGATCAAGCACGCGGGAGTTAACTACGTTCCGGCGCAGGATTTCACCATCTACGGCCCGTAAAATCATCAAAAGGTTCAGAGGATCTAGAGAAACCTGCACGTAAGAGATGATATTACGGACCTTCGACCCCTCGGGCGGTACTGCATTAAAAAGCGACATCGGTGTGTAAAGGATATCACCACATGGGCTCAGGGACACGTCAGAAAACCACTGTCGGTAACCACAGTCGGTCTCTACATCTGTAAGTGCAAGTTCAAACTCTACTATGCGAAGCGAAAGCCGTTTATCAACAACACCCGGAAACGACGCCGGCTTCGCTGGGGCCGAGCTCATCTAAGATGGACTGAAAAAAATTCCACGTTTGTCCCTCATAATGTTGACAAAATAATAGGTAGATAAATGAAAAAATATGTTACTGCATACGTCAGCAGACTAATTAGGAGCCTTTGTTCGTGCACTTACTACTAAAAGACAAGTTGTCGAGTTTGTTCACCATTTTATTTAAGGGCTAAATAGTCCTTAATGCATGCATCAAGTGACTGCATTAAATCACCAATCAGCATTCACCACACCTTTCGCCGATGAGAAGACCTGCCTTCTTAAGCCAGCACAACCTACCAGCCTGTGCCAGAACGTAGCTACCTATTCCTGCTCAGTAAGCCGAAATTCTCCAAGCTTTATGTACACTCTCTCTCTATCTGTGTTTCCCCCTACGTGTTTATTGGTCTCGTGTCCCCCTTGTCGCCTTCCAGCAGCCACCCCCTCCGTTCCCGCGTTACAAGCTGTGCGTCTCGTCTCCCTGTGTCCCCCTCTGGTTCTCTGGCTGCCCCTTTAGGCTCTCGACCTCCCGCCTGGACACAGACTTCGACGCCTCTCTATTGCCCCCGACTGCCTGCCTGCTCACGGACTTCCGAGCCAGCCTTGCCCCCTCTTTAAAGTCAACACTACGGGTAATATTCAACATTAAATTCCCACACATAGTCGCACACCATACACACATTTGGGTTAAATCACACTTCATATTATTATATTATTGGGGCGGTATAGCTCGGTTGGTAGAGCGGCCGTGCCAGCAACATGAGGGTTGCAGGTTCGATCCCCGCTTCCGCCATCCTAGTCACTGCCGTTGTGCCCCTGGGCAAGACACTTTACCCACCTGCTCCCAGTGCCACCTATATGTAACTTAGATATTGGGTTTCACTATGTAAAAGCGCTTTGAGTCACTAGAGAAAAGCGCTATATAAATATAATTCACAATTCACTTCACTATTGAAACAAATATAGAGTTAAACGACATCCCTCTTGTCTGTGCCGTCTTTTCCCCCCTGTACAACCGTAAGATAAATTGCAATAATAAACATATTGTCTAGGTTGCCCTCATGTGGGTTCCTCTGAGCACAAAGATGCTCTCGTGGGCCCGGGAGTCTGTGTAACAAGTCTTTTATTTTCATATAGCGATAGGGTTTTGATTTCAGTCTCATGCATCCGCTCACCACGGCACTCCAATCACGTGTCTCGTCCCGGCTGCTGCTATTAAGGGCGACAGGTGATTAGATAACAAACCCCAGCTGCTGCTATTAAGGGCGAAAGGTGATTAGATAACACACCCCAGCTGGGCAATCTACTCACTTGCCGCTGTGTTCGAGGCCGGACCTTACTCACCCTGCTCCACGGCAGGCCCGCGGACCACGCCCCCCTCCACACACATGTTTAATGTAAGATTTTTTTGTTAAAATAAAGCCATTAATGCCATTTTTTGTGGTCCCCTTTATTTAGAAAAAGTATCAAAATACATTTTGGTACCGGTACCGGTACCAAGACTTTGGTATCGAGCTTTAAGTTGAAAAAACACATAGTTTCATGATATAAAAGTTGCATATTAACAACATCACACTATTATTATTCCCTTATAGTCGTCATTTGGTAGAAACTAAACCTGAAGCGTGTTCCCCCTCCCTGCAGGCCGCGCTCCACAAATACCCACAGGTGCCAACGAGCAGCTCACCTCCGACTGTGGGCACGCATCCTACCTGCGGGCGGAGGTGGTAGATCAATTAACGCTCGCGCTGCCATATTTAGACGCTCCTCGCGACTCCTCTCTCTTCACCAGCTATTTTTAGCCGCTCGTTTTGGCTCCAGTCACGCCTCATCTTCGCCGCACAATTCTCGGGATGTTTTTTTTTTTTCCAGAGACGAACGTGAACATAAAAATACGTGAACAAAAATAAGGCTATTTTTGAATTCCCAGGGGCCACGAATGCAGCATGACAAAACACAAAGATGTGTGCTAAAATAGAGATAAATAACTTATATTCAATTGAATGGACTGCAAAAACAACATGTTTTTTTTTTGCCAATAATCATTAACTTAAAATTGAATGGCAGCAACACCTTGCAAAAAAGTTGTGAGACGGGCATTTTTACCAGTGTGTTACATGGCCTTTCCTTTTAACAACACTCAGTAAACATTTGGGAACTGAGGAGACACATTTTTTAAGCTTTTCAGGTGGAATTCTTTCCCATTCTTGCTTGATCTACAGCTTAAGTTGTTCAACAGTCCGGGGTCTCCGTTGTGGTATTTTACGCTTACACATTTTCAATGGGAGACAGGTCTGGACTACTGGCAGGCCAGTCTAGTACTATGAAGCAACGCTGTTGAAACACGTGGCTTGGCATTGTCTTGCTGAAATAAGCAGGGGCGTCCATGTTGCTTGGATGGCAACATATGTTGCTCCAAAACCTGTATGTACCTTTCAGCATTAATGGTGCCTTCACAGATGTGTAAGTTACCCATGCCTTGGGCACTAATGCACCCCCATACCATCACAGATGCTGGCTTTTGAACTTTGCGTCGATAACAGTCTGGATGGTTCGCTTCCCCTTTGGTCCGGATGACACAATGTCGAATATTTTCAAAAACATGTGGACTTGTTAGACCACAGAACACTGTTCCACTTTGCATCAGTCCATCTTAGATGATCTCCGGCCCAGAGAAGCCGGCGGCTTTTCTGGATGTTGTTGATAAATAATTTCGCTTTGCATTGTAGAGCTTTAACTCGCACTTACAGATGTAGCTACGAACTGTATTTAGTGACAATCCAATCCAATCCACTTTATTTATATAGCACATTTAAACAACAATAACGTTTCCAAAGTGCTGCACAGCCATGTTAAAAACAATTGTAAAAAAATAATAATAATAATAATAATAAAATAAAATAAAAATTTATATGTATACATATTATGCTCCACCAATGACTAAATAAAAACAAAAAATAAATAAATATAAAACCAATAAAAACAATATAAAAACAAATATGATTAAAAACTATTTTAAAGGGTAAAATCAATTAAAACAGTAAAATAGAAATCAAAGTGTATAAAAAACACAGAGGACAACAGAGGACCACACAACTCACGTAGTGTTAAAAGCCAAAGAATAAAAGTGGGTCTTAAGACGAGACAGTGGTTTTCTGAAGTGTGGTGATATCCTTTAGAGATTGATGTCGGTTTTTGATACCGGGATCGAAGGTCACGGTCATTCAATGTTGGTTTCCGGCCATGCCGCGTACGTGGAGTGATTTCTCCAGATTCTCTGAACCTTTTGATGATATTATGGACCGTAGATGTTGAAATGCCTAAATTTCTTGCGATTCCACTTTGAGAAACGTTGTTCTTAAACTGTTTGACTATTTGCTCACGCAGTTGTGGACAAAGGGGTGTACCTCGCCCCATCCTTTCTTGTGAAAGACTGAGCATTTTTTTGGAAAGCTGTTTTTGTACCCACCTGTTCCCAATTAGCCTGCACACCTGTGGGATGTTCCAAATAAGTGTTTGATGAGCATTCCTCGACTTTATCAGTATTTTTTGCCACCTTTCGCAATTTCTTTGTCACGTGTTGCTGGCATCAAATTCTAAAGTTAATGATTATTTGCAAAAATCAGTTTGAACATCAAATATGTTGTCTTTGTAGCATATTCAACTGAATATGGGTTGAAAAGGATTTGCAAATCATTGTATTCCGTTTATATTTTTTATATTTGACACAATTTCCCAACTCATATGGAAACGGGGTTTGTACAGTGAAGTCATGAAAGAGTCGGATGATATCAATGTTTGTTAATAAGGCATTTTGCTTTCAGACTGTCGTTGTCATGGCAACACGAACACATTGCCCAGTTTTCCAATAGTGTCACGCAAAAGTGAGCGTTTTAATCTTCGTAAAAAATTCGTGTAATCGCGCATCTCCCTCGCGTTTCGAGGAAATCCATTCTAATTATCTTGTTCTCCGCCTCTCTCCTCCTCCCCTTTTTATTTTTCCGCGGGAACAATTTGTCAGCATCAGCGGCGATTCCTCCTTTTCCGTGCGTTCCTGCGGCCCCGTCTTTGACAAATGGAGCCGCGGAAATTAAATCACCGCCTCCGGTGAGGTGCTTAATGTCCACGACAGACAATATTACGGCCCTGACAAGAAGAAGAAGAAGAAGAAGAAAAAGAAGACGTGTAATGTCGTGAAAAATGATGAGCGATAATTTAAGGATGATACAAGGCTGGAGTGATGATATCGAGGAAGGGGGGTGGGGGGTAGGGGTGTGGGGGTGCACTTGAATCAATCATGGTTTGTATTTTAGTGTTCATAGACATCATGAATGGTCTATTATTGATTTCTTTTCATATATATGGCGCACCGGAGTATAAGGGAGTCATGTTATTATAATTTTTTTCTAAATATAAGACTTCCTTGTGGTCTACATTACATGTGACGGTGGTTCTTTGGTCAAAATTTTGCATGGGTTATGTTTTGCGGATCGTCTTGAAGCCTTATATAAGTGTTAGATGAGTAGGTCGTGAGTTCCAACTCCAGGCCGTGTCATACCAAAGACGGGTTGGAATGGGGGGGTTGAATTACCACTTACAAAAGTGTCCTAAAAAATGTCATTTTTGCCTCTTTGAGCTGTAATTTGACCCCTTTAAAATGTTTCAAAATGATCCAAACTGGACACACACATCAGGACTGGTGAAAATTGCGATCTATTAAAAAAAAAAAAAAAACAACCCAAAACTCAAAATTGAGCTCTAGCATCCTCTAGGAATAAAACACGGACATAACCGCCCCCAGGAAGAAAACACAGACAAAACTGCTTGTAACTTCCGGTAGAAATGTCGTAGAGACATGAAACAAAAACCTCTATGTAGGTCTCACTTAGACCTAGATTTCATACACTGACATTCTTCATCAGAAATCAAAAGGAAGTTTGCAATTCCCCCTTCAAAACAAAATATTGGTAAAAACACTCACATTTGCCTCTTTGAGCTGTAATTTGACCCCTTTAAAATGCTTCAAAACTATCCAAACTGGACACACACATCAGGACTGGTGAAAATTGCGATCTAATAAAAAAAAAAAACAACCCAAAACTCAAAATTGTGCTCTAGCGTTCTCTAGGAATAAAACATGGACAAAACTGCCCCTAGGAAGAAAACAAAGACAAAACTGCCTGTAACTTCCGGTAGAAATGTCGTAGCGACATTAAACAAAAACCTCTATGTAGGTCTTACGTAGACCTATATTTCATGCAATGACATTTCTCATCAGAAATCAAAAGGAAGTTTGCAATTCCCCCTTCAAAACAAAATATTGGTAAAAACACTCACATTTGCCTCTTTGAGCTGTAATTTGACCCCTTTAAAATGCTTCAAAACTATCCAAACTGGACACACACATCAGGACTGGTGAAAATTGCGATCTAATAAAAAAAAACCCAACCCAAAACTCAAAATTGCGCTCTAGCGTTCTCTAGGAATAAAACATGGACAAAACTGCCCCTAGGAAGAAAACAAAGACAAAACTGCCTGTAACTTCCGGTAGAAATGTCGTAGCGACATTAAACAAAAACCTCTATGTAGGTCTTACGTAGACCTATATTTCATGCAATGACATTTCTCATCAGAAATCAAAAGGAAGTTTGCAATTCCCCCTTCAAAACAAAATATTGGTGAAAACACTCACCTTTGCCTCTTTGAGCTGTAATTTGACCCCCTTAACATGCTTCAAAACTCACCAAACTGGACACACACACCAGGACTGGTGAAAATTGCGATCTAATCAAAAAAACCTAACCCCAAAACCCAAAATTGCACTCTAGCCTTCTCTAGGAATAAAACACGGACAAAACTGCCCCTAGGAAGAAAACACAGACAAAACTGCTTGTAACTTCCGGTAGAAATGTCGTAGGGACATTAAACAAAAACCTCTATGTAGGTCTCACTTAGACCTAGATTTCATACACTGACATTCTTCATCAAAAATCAACAGGAAGTTTGCAATTCCCCCTTCAAAACAAAATATTGGTGAAAACACTCACCTTTGCCTCTTTGAGCTGTAATTTGACCCCTTTAAAATGCTTCAAAACTATCCAAACTGGACACACACATAAGGACAGGTGAAAATTGCGATCTAATAAAAAAAAAAAAACAACCCAAAACTCAAAATTGCGCTCTAGCGTTCTCTAGGAATAAAACACGGACAAAACTGCCCCTAGGAAGAAAACAAAGACAAAACTGCCTGTAACTTCCGGTAGAAATATCGTAGCGACCTTAAACAAAAACCTCTATGTAGGTCTCACTTAGACCTAGATTTCATACACTGACATTCTTCATCAAAAATCAACAGGAAGTTTGCAATTCCCCCTTCAAAACAAAATATTGGTGAAAACACTCACCTTTGCCTCTTTGAGCTGTAATTTGACCCCCTTAAAATGCTTCAAAACTCAGCAAACTGGACACACACATCAGGACTGGCAAAAATTGCGATCTAATAAAAAAAACTAACCCCAAAACTCAAAATTGCGCTCTAGCGTTCACTAGGAATAAAACACAGACAAAACTGCCCCTAGGAAGAAAACAGACAAAACTGCTTGTAACTTCCAGGAAAAATGTCATAGTGACATGAAACAAAAACCTCTATGTAAGTCTCACTTAGACCTACATTTCATTGATTTACATTTTTCAGCAAAAATCAACAAGAAGTTAGCAATTACCCCTTCAAACCAAAAGTTTTGGAAAAACCTGTCACGTTTTTTCAAACATTATCTCCTCTGAGCGTGTTTGTTTTGTCGGCTTCAAACTACCACAGGAGAGAGATTGAACCCTTTTGATTAAAAGTTCAAGAAATACTTCTGATAACTGCTCCGGTTTTGATTTTAAAAACCTTCAAAGAACTTCTGCGCTGCAGCTGCCGTCTCAAGATGGCCGCTTAAAAGCAGGAAGCACCAGCGTGACCACACAATGCAGAGAAGGTAGGTACTGTGCGGGTAAAGATATGTTGACTGGGTGAAAGAAGGAGGCACCAGTTTGACTACAGGATACAGAGAAGGTAGGTAATGTGCAGGTTAAGATATGTTGTCTGGGTGATGGCAGGAAGCACCAGCGTGTATGGGTGAAATAAAAAAGCACCAGTGTGACCCCAGGATGCAGGGAAGGTAGGTAATGTGCAGCTAAAAATATGTTGAATGAGTAAAGGCAGAAAACACCAGCAAAAGTCGGTCCCGTCCATCGCTGCTTGCAGCTTTAATTATTGAGCTATAATTTGACCCCCTTGACATTCTTCAAAACTCACCAAATTTGACACACACATCAGGACTGACGAAAATGCGATCTAATCAAAAAACAAAACCCCAAAACTTAAAATTGCGCTCTAGCGCCCCCTAGGAAGAAAACACAGACAAAACTGTCTTCAACTTCCAGTAGGAACGTCGTAGAAACATGAGACAAAAACCACTATGTAGGTCTCAGTTAGACCTATATTTCATACACTCACTTCTCCTGGCTAAAATCAACAGGAAGTTTCCAATTTGCACTTCAATACAAAAGTTGGATTAAAAAATGTCGCTATTTTTCAAACATTATCTCCTCTGAGGCCATTTGTCGTGTCGGCTTCAAACTACCACAGGAGAGAGATTGAACCCTTCTGATTAAAAGTTGGTGAAAGAGTTTCAATTACTGCTACGGTTTTAATTTTACCAGCCTTCAAAGAACCGCTGCACTGAAAACCATTTCAGAGATGGCCGCCGTGCGCAGACACAGTGAGGGAGACGTTTTTCTTCCCGTTTTTTTCCATACCGTCTGCTCCTGTTGCGCACGCACCAACATTCGTGAGGGAGGGGCTGTGATTGTCTATACCAAGATGGCTGCCAGGTTCCGTAGCTAAGCCGGTATGTTTTAAAGTTGTCGTTTGCCTGCATATCGTACAAACAACCGTCCGACATATTACAACTAATTGTAAACTTATAGGTGCCGACCTTTCGGGCCGAGTTGCGACGAGAGTGTGTGTCGATGTTAAGATATTACGCCGAGCTGGCAAGTCTATCTGTTTGCTAATAGTAGCTACTAGCCATACCCATGTATTTTCAATGGGCGGTTAGCATCGGGTTTTAATCCCGTTTCCTCCTATGTTTCTGCTCCGATTGAATTTCTTTGTATGTCGAGTCTTTATTTTGGGTACTTACATATGGTGCCTGACTGTTGTGGCGTTTTAAGGCCATCTGCACTTTTTATGCGGCGAGTTGGTAGGTCTATCTGTTTGCTAATAGTAGCTACTAGCCATACCCATGTATTTTCAATGGGCGGTTAGCATCGGGTTTTTCTAACTTATATCTTTCTTTGTATGTCGAGTCTTTATTTTGGGTACTTACTGTACATATGGTGCCTGACTGTTGTGGCGTTTAAGGCCATCTGCACTTTTTATGCGCCGAGTTAGTAGGTCTATCTGTTTGCTAATAGTAGCTACTAGCCGTACCCATGTATTTTCAATGGGCGGTTAGCATCGGGTTTTAATCCCGTTTCCTCCTATGTTTCTGCTCCGATTGAATTTCTTTGTATGTCGAGTCTTTATTTGGGTACTTACATATGGTGCCTGACTGTTGTGGCGTTTTAAGGCCATCTGCACTTTTTATGCGCCGAGTTGGTAGGTCTATCTGTTTGTTAATAGTAGCTACTAGCCGTACCCATGTATTTTCAATGGGCGGTTAGCATCGGGTTTTAATCCCGTTTCCTCCTATGTTTCTGCTCCGATTGAATTTCTTTGTATGTCGAGTCTTTATTTGGGTACTTACATATGGTGCCTGACTGTTGTGGCGTTTTAAGGCCATCTGCACTTTTTATGCGCCGAGTTGGTAGGTCTATCTGTTTGTTAATAGTAGCTTCTAGCCGTACCCATGTATTTTCAATGGGCGGTTAGCATCGGGTTTTAATCCCGTTTCCTCCTATGTTTCTGCTCCGATTGAATTTCTTTGTATGGCGAGTCTTTATTTTGGGTACTTACATATGGTGCCTGACTGTTGTGCGGTTTTAAGGCCATCTGACTTTTTATGTGCCGAGTTGGTAGGTCTATATGTTTGCTAATAGTAGCTACTAGCCATACCCATGTATTTTCAATGGGCGGTTAGCATCGGGTTTTTCTAACATATCTTTCTTTGTATGTCGAGTCTTTATTTTGGGTACTTACATATGGTGCCTGACTGTTGTGGCGTTTTAAGGCCATCTGCACTTTTTATGCGCCGAGTTGGTAGGTCTATCTGGTTGTTAATAGTAGCTACTAGCCGTACCCATGTATTTTCAATGGGCGGTTAGCATCGGGTTTTAATCCCGTTTCCTCCTATGTTCCTGCTCCGATTGAATTTCTTTGTATGTCGAGTCTTTATTTTGGGTACTTACTGTTGTGCCGTTTTAAGGCCATCTGACTTTTTATGTGCCGAGTTGGTAGGTCTCTCTGTTTGCTAATAGTAGCTACTAGCCGTACCCATGTACGTATTTTCAATGGGCAATTAGCATCGGGTTTTTCTAACTTATATCTGTCAGTAGACACGTTATGGAAGGTAAAAACTACAATATAATACAAAGTAATGTGTTGTTCTAACTTATATCTGGGAAGGCCAGACTTCCCTCTCCTCAGCCACTTCCATACATTATATACTTGGTCCCGTCCATCGCTGCTTGAAGCTTTAAATATTTTTTTTTTTTCTAAAATTTATCCTTCTTATCTTGTATTCCGTCGGCTTTTTTTTTTTTTTTTTCAGAGTAGCGCTTAATTTATTTCAAACTAATTTTTTACCAAACATTTGACTAATTAGCATGAGTATCTTCTTAAAAGCTAGTTTGCAGGTGTCCCTAATGTTGTGACTGGCACGCTTATGTTTCTCTTCCTCTGCCCCCCCCTCCTCCTTTTTTTTTTTTGCAGTGTCATTGTTTTGACAAACTTGGTATTTCTGTCACATTTTGTCAAAAATAACAACACCAAAGCCAACATTAAGGGTCTCAGAATGGGACTGAAATGATTTATTTTTTATTTTATTTTATATTATAACTTCAAGCAGAGAGCTGCAGGAGGAAGGCTCATGAAAGATGATCCTCTCAGCAGAGAGGGAAAAAAAGGGAAGCTCGGGGCCAAATATAAAAGCGGTCCCCCTTGGGGACCACCAGCGTGTCGGGGAAAACTTAGAGGACTCGCCGACGGACGAGGACACTGTAGCGGCACGTCCTTTTGTTATCTGATTCTTTCTCTTTGCTGCAAAAAATGCCAAAGCTTCTGGGAGCCGGCCAGTTTTTGGCTTCCACAGAAGGGGTTGGACGTGATGCCGTTTGGAGGTGATGGCACGCACACATTAAAGTGTGTGCTGAGATTTGAACAAACCCCCCCCCAAAAGCAGTCAAGTTGTCACGTTGTGTAAATAGTAAATAAAAACACAATATAATGATTTGCAAAATCTTTTTCAACTTATATTCAATTGAATAGACGCAACGTTCCAACTTGAAACCGTTGTTATTTTTTGCAAATCCTAGCTCATTTGGAATGTTTTGCCTGTGACCTGTTTCAAAAAAAGCTGGCACGAGTGGCAAAAAAAATGAGAAAGTGGAGGAATGCTCATCAAACACTTATTGGGAGCATCCCACAGGTGAGCGGGCTGATTGGGAACAGGTGGGTGCCGTTATTGGGTATAAAAAGCAACTTCTGTGAAATGCTCAGTCGTTCACAAACAAGGACGGGGCGCGGGATTGCCGCTTTGTGAAAATTGTCCAACAGTTTAAGGAAAACAATCCTTTGCAAGGAATTTAGGGATTTCACTATCTACGGTCCGTAATATCATGAAAAAGTTGAGAGAATCTGGAGAAATCGCTGCAGGTAAGCGATGATATTACGGACCTTGGAGCCCTCAGGCGGTACTGCATCAAAAACCGACATCAGTGTGTAAAGGATATCACCGCATGGGCTCAGGGACACTTCTGAAAACCACAGTCAGTAACTACAGTTGGTCGCTACATCTGTAAGTGAAAGTTCAAACTCTACTATGCAAAGCCGAAGCCGTTTATCAACAACACCCGGAAACGCCGCCGGCTTCGCTGGGCCCGAGCTCATCTAAGATGGACTGATGCAAAAGTGGAAAAGTGCTCTGTGGTCTGACGAGTCCACATTTCCAATTCTTTTTGGAAACTGTGGACGTGGTGTCCTTTGGAACAAAGAGGAAAAGAACCATCCGGACTGTTCTAGGCGCAAAGTTGAAAAGCCAGCATCTGTGATGGTATGGGGGTGTATTAGTGCCCAAGGCATGGGTAACTTACACATCTGTGAAGGCACCATTAATGCTGAAAGGTACATACAGGTTTTGGAGCAACATATGTTGCCATCATGGACGCCCCTGCTTATTTCAGCAAGACAATGCCAAGCCACATGTTACAACAGCGTGGCTTCATATCAAAGAATGCGGGTACTGGACTACCTGTAGTCCAGACCCGTCTCCCATTGAAAATATATAGCCTAAAATACCACAACGTAGACCCCGGACTGTTGAACAACTTAAGCTGTACATCAAGCAAGAATGGGAAAGAATTCCACTTCAAAAATGTGTCTCCTCAGTTCCCAAACCTTTACTGAGTGTCGTTAAAAGGAAAGGCCATGTAACACACTGGTAAAAATGCCACCGTGACAACTTTTTTGCAATGCGTTGCTGCCATTAAATTCTAAGTTAAAGATTGTATTCTGTTTTTATTTACTATTTACCTAATGTGCCAACTTCACTGGTTTTGGACTTTGTAAATATTCATAAATATTGCACAGAAATGATTAACTATGTATAGATAATAATAGAAAAACAAAACACTATCTAGACACGCATATTTAGTGTTACATTGTTGATTGTTGTGAACAATTTTTACATCAACCCAAAATTTATTATTTTTAATTGTAGTTTAAGTACAGCAAGGGCTAGCTTTTAATATAGTATCACCAATTTCTGTAGTTGGAAGATACATTATATTGCCCAAAGTATTTGGCTACCTGCCTTGACTCATATATGAACTTAAAGTGCCATCCCATTCCTAACCCATAGGGTTCAACTCTTCTGGGAAAGGCTGTCCACAAGGTTGCAGAGTTTGTTCATAAGGAATCTTCCACCATTCTTCCAAAAGTGCATTGGTGAGGTTGGTGGAGAAGGCCTGGCTCTCAGTCTCCGTTCTAATTCATCCCAAATGTGTTCTATCAGGTTCAGGTCAAGAGTCTGTGCAGGCCAGTCAAGTTCATCCACACCACACTCTGTCATCCATGCCTTTATGGACCTTGCTTAGTGTGCTGGTGCACAGTCATGTTGGAAGATAAAGGGGTCCGCTCCAAACTGTGCCCACAAGGTTGGGAGCATGGAATTTTCCAAAATTTAAAGTTCCTTACACTGGAACTAGGAGGCTAAGCCCAACTCCTGAAAAACACCCCCCCTCATCATAATTCCTCCTCCACTAAATTTCACACTTGGCACAATACAGTCCGAAATATATCATTCTCCTGGCAATCTCCAAACCCAGACTCGTCCGTCAGATTGCCAGATGGAAAAGCGTGATTATTCACTCCAGAGAAGGCGTCTCCACTTCTCTAGAGTCCAGAGGCGACGTGCTTTAAACCACTGCATCCTCCGCTTTGCGTAGGACTTGGTGATGTATGGCTTAGATGCAGCTGCACGGCCATGGAAACCCATTCCATGAAGCTCTCTGCGTACTGTACGTGGGCTAATTGGAAGGTCAAATGAAGTTTGGAGCTCTGTGGCGACTGACCGTGCAGAAAGTCTTTGCACTATGCGCTTCAGCATCCGCTGACCCCTCTCTTGTCAGTTTACCTGGCCTACCACTTGGTGGCTGAGTTGCTGTTGTTCCCAAAATCTCCCATTTTATTATAATAAAGTTGACAGTTTACTTTGGAATACTTAAGACCGAGGACATTTCCAGACTGGATTTGTTGCACAGGTGGCGTCCTATGACAGTTCAATGCTGGAAATCACTGAAAGCGGCCCATTCTTTCACAAATGTTTGCAGAAACAGTCTCCCTGCCAAAGTGCTTGATTTGATACACCAAGTGATTAGGACACCTGATTCTCATCATTAAGACGGGCGGCCAAATACTTTAGCTCTTTGCATTGTTCCTCGACTTGTTTTCTTGCTCATCATCACGGCAAGGACTAACTCTCTGCTCGGGGACAGTCTGTGGACATAAGCGATAACAGCCCTCCTTCGTCCATCGCACAATTTTTGTTATGACTTTGTCAGCATTTGCTGGTCATATTTATTCAGCGCAAATGTAAACAGCGACAACTGTGACACAGTCTTCGGTTTTCGGACTCGTCACAAGTATGAGTGAATAATCAACTTTCTAATTAGTCGCTGTGCGCTGTACTTTTATCTGTTTCATGCCACGCAATATTATTATTAGGGACCGAATGTCCCTTTGGGACAGAGGACCCTATTGTATTTCTAAGGTTTTATTATTATTATACTTTGAGCTGTAATTTGACCCCCTTAACATGCTTCAAAACTCACCACATTTAACACACACATCAGGACTGGCAAAAAAAATTGCGATCTAATAAAAAAACAAAAAACCCAAAACTCAAAATTGTGCTCTAGCGCCCCCTAGGAAAAAACACAGACAAAACTGCTTGTAACTTCCGTTACGAATGTCGTAGAGACATGAAACAAAAACCTCTATGTAGGTCTCACTTAGACCTACATTTCGCAATTAAACTTCTATGGCAAAAATCAACAAGAAGTTGGCAAAAACCCCTTCAAAACAAAAGTGTCCTAAAAAATTTAATTTTTTTCCTCTTTGAGCTGTAATTTGACCGCTGTAAAATGCTTCAAAACTCACCAAACTGGACACACACATCAGGACTGGTGAAAATTCCGATCTAATAAAAAACCAAACCCCAAAATTTAAAATTGCGCTCTAGCGTTCTCTAGGAATAAAACACAGACAAAACTGCCCCTAGGAAGAAAACACTGACAAAACTGCTCTTGGGAAGAAAACACAGACAAAACTGTGTGTAACTTCCAGTAGGAATGTCGTAGGGACATGAAACAAAAAACTCTATGTAGGTCTCACTTAGACCTACATTTCACTATTAAATGATAAATAAATGATAAATGGGTTGTACTTGTATAGCGCTTTTCTACCTTCAAGGTACTCAAAGCGCTTTGACACTACTTCCACATTCACCCATTCACACACACATTCACACACTGATGGAGGGGGCTGCCATGCAAGGCGCTAACCAGCACCCATCAGGAGCAAGGGTGAAGTGTCTTGCTCAGGACACAACGGACGTGACGAGGTTGGTACTAGGTGGGGATTGAACCAGGGACCCTCGGGTTGCACACGGCCACTCTCCCCACTGCGCCACGCCGCCCACTATTGACATCCTTCAGCAAAAATCACCAAGAAGTTGGCAATTACCCCTTCAAAACAAAAGTTTTGTAAAAACCCGTCACCTTTTTTTCAAACATTATCTCCTCTGAGCGCGTTTGTTGTGTCGGAAAGAGATTGAACCCTTCTAATTAAAAGATCCGCAAAGAGTTTTTCTAACTGCCCCGGTTTTGATTTTACGAGCCTTCAAAGAATTGCTGCGCTGCTGCCGTCTCAAGATGGCCGCTTAAAAGCAGGAAGCACCAGCGTGACCACACAATGCAGAGAAGGTAGGTACTGTGCGGGTAAACATATGTTGACTGGGTGAAAGAAGGAGGCACCAGTTTGACTCCAGGATACAGAGAAGGTAGGTAATGTGCAGGGAAAGATATGTTGTCTGGGTGATGGCAGGAAGCACCAGCGTGTATGGGTGAAAGAAAGAAGCACCAGTGTGACCCCAGGTTACAGAGAAGGTAGGTAATGTGCAGGTAAAGATATGTTGAATGGGTAAAGGCAGGAAACAGCAGCAAAAGTCGGTCCCATCCATTGCTGGTTGCAGCTTTAGTTGTGTTTACTTTTTGATATTAAAAAACAACACAAAACAGTTTGGCTAATGAGGATGAAGCCTAAAAAAACAAGCTTTGTTCGTGACACTGTCAGGCTTTCCCCTGACAGATTGTCTATGTTTTAGTTTTTTCCTTCTACATTTGTCTGTTTCCTCTGTGTTTAGTATTTCCTGTCCTTAGTTCCTGTCCAGTGCTCCTATTTTGTCAGCTTCCTGTCTTGTTCCCTGAGTGCTGTGTTCCTCCTCAGCTGCGCCTGATTGGCACCTGGCCACACCTGCTGCCAATCAGCCCGCACCTATTTGTACCTGCTTTGTCTTGTGTGTGATCATTGTATTATCATTTGTATTGTCGTTGCCACATGTCGCTCTTGTTGTGCTACCTGTCGTGTAGATGTGATCGTTTCAGCTATTACCTGTCGTGCTACATTTTGTCCTGGTCGTCGTAGCGGTAAGCTGTTCTTGTTAGCCATTAGCTATTTCCAGTTTTTCTGTTTGCTATCCACTAGCTTCCATGCTAAAGTTCCTTTTTGTTTCTTGTTAGCTTCTATGCTAAAGACCCTTAGTTTGTTATTCCGCCCATGTGCGCGCTTTTTGTTTGTACCCGTTTGGTTTTATTTTTGTCTTAGTATTTAATTAAATCATGTTTACTTACCAAATGCCTGCCTCCTTCTCTGCATCTTGGGGTTCGACACCAAATAACTGTGACAGACATCTCACATCGAATACACAATCTTCACAGCCTGCGTTCGATTTGATTGGACGTCAAAACATTTGAGCTCGTATTGATGTTATTTGAACGCTGAGACAGTTTGCAGTTCAATAAAGGAGTGAAGATCCTGGTCGACAAAGTAAAGACTTTATAAACAAGTTTCAAATGTGAGGACAAGTGTCTCCAATATTGTCTCCATCCAAACACTGCAGTGCGCTCTTAAAGGCACGGCGGGAAGCAAAGGAAAATGACGTTAAACCAAGCGTTTGTCTCCGTTTACTCCGAGGGGAAATCTCTCGAGCAAAGTCTGTGTCGTTAGTCCGCTATTATCAATCAATCAATGTTTATTTATGCAGCCCTAAATCACAAGTGTCTATTTAAAGGCTAGAGTATACAAATGAGTTTTAAGACGGGACTTAAGTGCTTCTACTGAGGTAGCATCTGTTACTGTTACCGGGAGGACATTCCATTGTACTACTACCTTGTCTCTGTTTACTCTGAGAGGAAATCTCCAGAGCAAAGTCCGTGTCGTTGGTCCGCCATGATTATCAAGCTGCGCCTGACTTTGTGTTGTCTGAAATGCTTGAATCACTAATCAGCGCACCTGGAACTAATGAATCAATCAGTCAATTAATGTTTATTTATATCGCCCTGAATCACAAGTGTCTCAAAGGGCTGCACAAGCCACAACGACATCCTCGGTTCATATCCCACATAAGGACAAGGAAAAACTCCCAACCCAGCGGGACGTCAATGTGAATGACTGTGAGAAACCTTGGAGAGGACCGCAGATGTGCGCTCTAGGGGAGACCCGATGCATTGGACGTCGAGTGGGTCTATTATAATATAAAAGTCCAGTCCATAGTGGATCTGACATAATAGTGAGAGTCCAGTCCACGGTGAGGCCTTGCAGGAGACCATCCCGAGCGGAGATGGGACTGCAGCGTAGAGATGTCGCCAACCGATGCACAGCCGTGCAGTCCGAACCCAGGTCCCGATTCTGGCTGCATAAGCCGCAACGACATCCTCGGTTCAGATCCCAAAAGAGGGCAAGGAAAAACTCCCAACCCAGCGGGACGTCAATGTGAATGACTATGAGAAACCTTGGAGAGGACCGCAGATGTGGGTGACCCCCCCCCCCCCCGCTCTAGGGGAGACCCGATGCATTGGACGACGAGTGGATCCATCATAATATAAAAGTCCAGTCCATAGTGGATCTGACATAATAGTGAGAGTCCAGTCCACGGTGAGGCCTTGCAGGAGACCATCCCGAGCGGAGATGGGTCAGCAGCGTACAGATGTCCCCAACCGATTCACAGCCGTGCAGTCCGACCCCGGGTCCCGACTCTGGCTGCATAAGCCGCAACGACATCCTCGGGTCAGATCCCACATGAGGGCAAGGAAAAACTCCCAACCCAGCGGGACGTCAATGTGAATGACTGTGAGAAACCTTGGAGAGGACCGCAGATGTGGGTGACCCCCCCCCCAACCCCCCCCGATGGGTCAGCAGCGTAGAGATCTCCCCAAACGATTCACAGCCGTGCAGTCCGACCCCGGGTCCCGACTCTGGCTGCAGAAGCCGCAACGACATCCTCGGTTCAGATCCCACATAAGGACAAGGAAAAACTCACAACCCAGTGGGATGTCAATGGGAAAATGTTATCAACACATAAAATATGCAATGTTTCACCCCCCAAAAAATATTTCAAAATATAATATTTGATGAGAATTGCGGCCTAAATTTTTATTATTTGTTTATTTTTTTGTTGGTTGTTTTAATTCCCTTTGTGTCAGAAAAATACAAAATATGCAATATTTTTCTCCCCAAAATTTTTCAAAATGTAATATTTAATGTGAAGTAATTGGAGCCTTAAATATGTCAATAATTCATAACATTGATTTTACTTCATTATTATTTTTTGAGTGATGAAATTTTAAAGAAATCCCACTAAAGTTCTCAAGGATCCAAAAGGGCCCCACTCATAAAATTGTTAAAAATAATTCATTTTCTTTTTTATTATACTTTTAACTTCGAGAATAACATTAATTATACGTTTTTATTTTTGTTTATTGGTTTTATTCCTTGTTTTATTATTAACACACAAAATATGCTATGTTTCCCCCCCCAAAAAAAATATTTCAAAATGTAATATTTGATGACAGCATAAAGACCACCAAACCCGAAGATCCAGTGCCGGAACGTAGTTCACTCTCGTAGTAAGCATCCCGTCTCTGGTTTCCCTTCCACCTACTTGTTCCCTCTCTGCGCCTTCCCTGTTCCCATGCCTCCCGCACCACACCCCAACCCCCCCGAGAACCGCCAAACGCCAAATTTTGCGTGTTCTCCGGACCATAGGGCGCACCGGATTATGAGGCGCACTGGCGATGAATGGTCTATTTTCAAGCTGATTTCATATATAAGGCGCACCGGATTATAAGGCGCAAAAAAGGAGTAATTTTTTTATGATTTTTTATTTTCTAAACGTAAAATACTTCCTTGTGGTCTACATAACATGTGATGTGGTTCTTGTGTTGTTTGGTGGTGATTTTTTTCCACACAAATAAATAGTGGGATGTCAATGTGAATGTCTATGAGAAACCTTGGAGAGGACCGCAGATGTGAGTGACTCACCCCCCCCACCTAATGAAGACAGACAGCATAAAGACCACCAAATCCTAAGATCCAGTGCCGGAACGTAGTTCACTCTCATAGTAAGCATCCTGTCTCTGGTTTCCCTTCCACGTACTTGTTCCCTCTCTGCGCCTTCCCTGTTCCCGTGAATTATGTATAAAAAAGATAAAAAAATTAATCGGCGGTGCGCCTTTGGTCCGGAAAATACCGCACATATTTACCAAAATACATATAATAGCGTAAATAGTTTTTATAACTATTTATTTGTGGGGGGAGGGAGTGACGATTAACCCCTAAACATCACAAAAATACACAAATGACATGTAAGAAAAACGTAGAAGGAAAGATCTCCCTATTAAAACGCCTGTTACTCTCTGCAGTTAAGTAAATTGTTGCCAGTAAATACTGCGTGCTGTGAGTGACTCAGCCAACCTAATGAAGACAGACAGCATAAAGACCACCAAACCCGAAGATCCAGCGCCGGAACGTAGTTCACTCTCATAGTAAGCATCCTGTCTCTGGTTTCCCTTCCGCGTACTTGTTCCCTCTCTGTGCCTTCCCTGTTCCCGTGAATTATGTATAAAAAAGATAAAAAATTAATCGGCGGTGCGCCTTTGGTCCGGAAAACACCGCAAATATTTACCAAAATACATATAATAGTGTAAATACTTTTTATAACTATTTATTTGTGGTGGTGGAGTGACGATTAACCCTTAAATATCACAAAAATACACAAATGACATGTAAGAAAAACCTGCTGTGAGTGACTCAGCCAACCTAATAAAGACAGACAGCATAAAGACCACCAAATCCGAAGATCCAATGCCGGAACGTAGTTCACTCTCATAGTAAGCATCCTGTCTCTGGTTTCCCTTCCGCGTACTTGTTCCCTCTCTGCGCCTTCCCTGTTCCCGTGCCTTATGTATAAAAAAGATCAAAAATTAATCGGCGTTGCGCCTTTGGTCTGGAAAATACCGCACATATTTACCAAAATACATATAATAACGTAAATACTTTTTATAACTATTTATTTGTGGGGGTGGAGTGACGATTAACCCTTGAACATCACAAAAATACACAAATGACATGTAAGAAAAACGTGCTGTGAGTGACTCAGCCAACCTAATGAAGACAGACAGCATAAAGACCACCGAACCCGAAGATCCAGTGCCGGAACGTAGTTCACTCTCATAGTAAGCATCCTGTCTCTGGTTTCCCTTCCACATACCTGGTCTTCTCTGCGCCTTACCTGTTCCCGTGCCTTATGCATAAAAACGATCAAAAATTAATCAGCGGTGCGCCTTTGGTCCGGAAAATACCGCACATATTTCCCAAAATACATATAATAGTGTAAATACTTTTTATAACTATTTATTTGTGGGGGGGAGTGACGATTAACCCTTAAACATCACAAAAATACACAAATGACATGTAAGAAAAACGTGCTGTGAGTGACTCAGCCAACCTAATAAAGACAGACAGCATAAAGACCACCAAATCCGAAGATCCAGTGCCGGAACATAGTTCACTCTCATAGTAAGCATCCTGTCTCTGGTTTCCCTTCCACGTACTTGTTCCCTCTCTGCGCCTTCCCTGTTCCCGTGCCTTATGTATAAAAAAGATCAAAAATTAATCGGCGGTGCGCCTTTGGTCCGGAAAATACCGCACATATTTACCAAAATACATATAGTAGTGCAAATACTTTTTATAACTATTTATTTGTGGGGGGGGAGTGACGATTAACCCTTGAACATCACAAAAATACACAAATGACATGGAAGAATAACATGCTGTGAGTGACTCAGCCAACCTAATGAAGACAGACAGCATAAAGACCTACCAAACCCAAAGATCCAGTGCCGGAACGTAGTTCACTCTCATAGTAAGCATCCTGTCGCTGGTTTCCCTTCAACGTACTTGTTCCCTCTCTGCGCCTTCCCTGTTCCCGTGCCTTATGTATAAAAAAGATCAAAAATTAATCGGCGGAGCGCCTTTGGTCCGGTAAATACCGCACATATTTACCAAAATACATATAATAGTGTAAATAGTTTTTATAAGTATTTATTTGTGGGGGGGGGGGTGACGATTAACCCTTAAATATCACATAAAGTTAAGTAAATTGTTGCCAGTAAATACTGCGTGCTGTTATCAGATATTCAGCATTCAAAAGCACTGCAAGAAGAAAAAGTCAATACCCACTCTCCTCCCTCTTCCCCGCCGCCATATTGTGGGCTGCGGGCTTGATTAAACGCCAGCTCCACAGCGATGCATCAACACGCCGGGCCAAAAAGATGGAGGCGAAGGTTTTGCAAAATGGGCCGGAGCACAACACCGCGCCCGGAATTAATGACGGCAACGGGCTTGCACCTGCGGCACACCGGGGGAGGGCGGTGGGGAGGCGGGGGGGGTTGGGGGGCACGACACCCGACAATAGACTGGGTGAAAATGAGGCCTGGGCAAGCCCGCCTCACCGTAGCTGCCATGTGGCGCGTGATGGACACGAGACCAGAGGAAGGCGATGTGTTTCTGGAACTGTCAAGGACAATGTCACAGTCGTAGTCCGAACAGAAAACGGACCGAACAGTGAAGAGTGGAATCAGCTCGGGCGAATGTTTGGTGGAGAAATGAGCCTCAAGAGCGGGGGTGCCCGTTATGTCGTGAAGATTGTGTATTCGATGTGAGAGGTGTGGGCCAAACTGATAGGAGGCGTTGGAGAAGAACGAAGCTTGTTTATTTGACTATATCTTCATTAGTCAGACTGTTTTGTTTTATTTTGATATAAAAAAAGTAAACACCATTTTTATTTTTTATTTTTTTGTATTGCTTGTTTTTTTTCATGTCACAAAGGTATTACTTCGAAAACCATTCACGTGACACATCATTTTGTTAATGTTTTATTGTGTGTAGTTGGATCCGTCCCGATACACAATCTATATGTACATATACATGTACATAACTTAAATAAATCATAATAGTAAAAAAAACTTCCTATATCATAATGCAAAAATAGAGATAAAGTCAAAAAAGCTGACAATTTGATATTGTTTTAAGAATAATAATTTAAAAAAAATAACATTTGTCTTCAGATATATGGATAACATTTATATATAGTCTTTTTTCTTAGACATCACCGATGACATGATGCTATTACGTTCACACCCAGCACGACTTTACCTTT
>NC_084613.1:11131300-11216300 GCF_033978795.1 Nerophis ophidion | reverse complement strand
CCGGCGCAACGCAACCTAGTACGTATGCGCGGGAAATGCGCACGTCATAGTCACCTCCAGTGTTGCTTTGTGTGCAAGTTCTAAAATTAATTGTAACTCATCTCGACAATATCCAGTGTTGTGGTGTTTCAATTAACTGAAATCCAGTGCGCTGTGGGGCCCTATTGTTGTGAATCACACCGGAGCCATCATAGACTGATCAAATCTTGTGAAAGTAAACAATGTGATAAAGAACATTTTATATCAATCAATCAAGGGATCTCGATATCTGGTCAGGACACTCCTCACTCTTTTGCCTTCACCTTCATTGGCCATTCCTTTTTGGTGACTTTATATACTCTGGACCGAGACGTTGAGTCCGCGACATACAATGTGGACATTATGTTAAGGCTCGGACTCCTGCCAACGCGGCTCATCCGTCTGTGCGCTCCTCAGGACACGCCCACGGCCGCATATATCCAAGGACGTGCCGTGCGCGTCTCCGCCCTGCAGCAGCCACCAGGTGCAATCATTTTCCAGCAATTAACACACCTGTCCCTGATGAGCGATCTGCCTTCATAAGCCTGGACAACCTGGCATGCCGGTGCCGGAGTATAATCATCTTTACCTTCCTTGTGTGCATCCCCGAGTCAAGCTAGGGGGGGGAGGGGGAATAGTACTGGTGGCTGTGCTGGTGTGGTGGCACAGCTACACCCAGACAGGCTACCACTTGCCAGACAAATTCCACCTGTCTTCCGCTTCTCCCAGCTGCAGCCATCAGCCCCCTGGCTAGCCTCCGAGCTAGCACCAGCCCCTCAGCTATCTTCCGGGCTAGCACAGCCACCAGTACTATCCCCCCCCCCCCTGGCCTGACTCGGAAATGCACACAGGAAAGGTAAAGATGATTATACTCCGGCGCCGGCATGCCAGGTTGTCCAGGCTTATAAAGGCAGATCGCTCATCAAGGACAGGTGAGTTAATTGCTGGAAAATGATTGCGCCTGGTGGCTGCTGCAGGGCGGAGACACGCACGGCACTTCCTTGGATATACGCGGCCGTGGGCGTGTCCCGAGGAGCGCACAGACGGATGAGCTGCGTTGGCAGGGGTCCGAGCCAAAACACATTAACTGATACAGTCCGCTTTGCCAGTCCTAATGAATTAAATGTTTTCCGTCGTCTTCCCTCGTCGGCCAGGTAATACAAAGCACACAGTACCTTTTTTTTTTTAAATCACATCCACGGTAGCCCGCATTCTCGTTGTCTCTTCTTCAAAAAATGGACAAAGTTTTTCGGTGAGGAGAATCACAGCTGACCTGGACATTGGAAAGTTCTCTTGCCGTCTGAGATGTGTTGTATCCCAAATAGCTGCAATCGCAGCTATTTGGGATTCATAGGACTCATTTTGGTATTCATGTGTGATTTCCACAACCGTCTGTAAATGTAGAAGAAGGAAAAACACGGGCATGTCTGGGTGACTCTCCTCCATCTTTCTAGTGGTTACATCCGAGTTACGAAACTGGTTTTTATAAAGCTGGCTGTGGCGTTTTCTTTCTGATGTCACTTTCTGTGTCTTTCTGACTTCACTTCCTGTCCGAACTCAGTTTGTAAACGATCAATGAGTCCACACAAAACTAAGAGCCGGACATTCAAGAAATACACGGCGCACTTACCCGTGTAAAAAATTATCCAAAATGGGTTTTTTTGACCTGGGTTCCTCCGGGTACTGCAGACCTGTATAAGGACACTTGCTTGTAACAAAGAAACTTTATGTTCAGTAAAGCGTCTCTGAGGTCTTGTGGTGGTTTAGTCCGAATCTTAAACAGGAACAATACAGATTTTGTTAAAGGAGTTTTTTTACTCATAACCAGATGAATCGATATGTTTACACGGACAATGTCTCTGTAGACGAAAGAAGGTGAATCCTCCTGAAGGAATTAAAGGGGAACATTATCACCAAACTTATGTAAGCGTCAATATATACCTTGATGTTGCAGAATAAAGACCATGTATTTTTTTTACCGATTTCCAAACTATAAATGGGTGAATTTTGGCAAATTAATCGCCTTTCTGTTTAACGGTCTTTTAGCGATGACGTCAGAACGTGACGTCACCGAGGTAACACACCCGCCATTTTCATTTTCACATTACAAACTTTGGGTCTCAGCTCTGTTATTTTCCGTTTTTTCGACTATTTTTTGGAACCTTGGAGACGTCATGCCTCGTCGGTGTGTTGTCGGAGGGTGTAACACCACTAACAGGGAGGGATTCAATTTGCACCACTGGCAAGAAATCTTCCGCCAGACCCCCATTGAATTTGCCAGAGTGTCTTCACATTTGACCGGCGATGCTAAGACAGACATGGCACAGAGATGTATGGATAACCTGCAGATGCATTTGCAACGATTAAGTCAACGAAATCACAAAGGTGAGTTTTGTTGATGTTGTTGACTTATGTGCTAATCAGACATATTTGGTCGCGGCATGACTGCCAGCTAATCGATGCTAACATGCTACGCTAATCGATTGTAACATGCTCTTTACGCTAGCTGTATGTACATTTGAAATTAGATATCCACATTTAATGCGAAACAAACACTTACCAATTGACGGATTTAAGTTGCTCCAGTGTCACAAGATGCGAAAGTCCTGATCGTTTGGTCTGTACATTTTACCGGCGATGCTAATAAGGCAGCCATGCTATGAGCCACTTCATTAGATACACCCATGCTATGGCTGAATAGCATCGATAGCTATTCGTACAAAAGCATCAAATTCTACTTCAATTTCGTTTTCGCTATCTGCCTCCATACTCCGACCATCTGTTTCAATACATGCGTAATCTGTTGAATCGCTTAAGCCGCTGAAATCCGAGTCTGAATCCGAGCTAATGTTGCTATATCTTGCTGTGGTAACCGCCATGTTGTTTGTATAGGCAGCACTGTATGACGTCACAGGGAAATGGACAGTCGCACCGAAAAAAACGCAAGAAAATGAAGAACTTTAAAGGGGAACATTATCACAATTTCAAAAGGGTTGAAAACAATAAAAATCAGTTCCCAGTGGCTTGTTGTATTTTTTGATTTTTTTTTTCAAAATTATACCGGTCTCCGAATATCCCTAAAAAAAACTTTAAAGTGCTTGATTTTCGCTATTTGCGATGCCACTATCCATTTCCCTGTGACGTCATACAGTGCTGCCAATGTAAACAAACAGTGGCGAATAGCACAGCAAGATTTAGCGACATTAGCTCGGAATCAGACTCGGATTTCAGCGGTTTACGCGATTCAACAGATTACGCATGTATTGAAACGGATGTAATATAGTTGCAAATGCATCTGCAGGTTATCTATACATCTCTGTGCCATGTCTGCTTTAGCACCGCCATTAAATAGCATGTTAGCATCGATTAGCTGGCAGTCAACATCAACAAAACTCACCTTTGTGATTTCTGTGACTTTATCGTCACAAATGCATCTGCAGGTTATCCATACATCTCTGTGCCATGTCTGCTTTAGCACCGCCGGTAAATAGCATGTTAGCGTCGATTAGCATAGCATGTTAGCATCAATTAACTGGCAGTCACGCACCGACCAAATATGTCTGATTAGCACATAAGTCAACATCAACAAAACTCACCTTTGTGATTTCATTGACTTTATGGTTGCAAATGCATCTGCAGGTTATCCATACAACTCTGTGCCATGTCTGTCATCGGCGGTAAAATGTGGAGCCACTTTGGTACATTCAATGGGGGTCTGGCGGCAGACACTTTCACATCTTCGGGCCAGTGGTGCAACTTGAATCCCTCCCTGTTAGTGTTGTTACACCCTCCGACAACACACCGACAAGGCATGAAGTCTCCAAGGTTCATAAAAAATAGTCGAAAAAAACGGAAAATAACAGAGCTGAGACCCATTGTTTACAATGGGTTGAAAATGAAAATGGCGGCTGTATTACCTCGGCGACGTCACATTCTGACGTCATCCCCTCCAGAGCGATAACAGAAAGACGTTTAATTCGCCAAAATTCACCCATTTAGAGTTCGGAAATCGGTTAAAAAAATATATGGTCTTTTTTCTGCACCATCAAGGTAAATATTGACGCTTACATAGGTCTGGTGATAATGTTCCCCTTTAAAACTTTTTTTAGGGATATTCCGGGATGGGTAAAATTTTGAAAAAAACTTCGAAAAACAAAACAAGCCACTGGGAACTGATTTTTATTGTTTTTAACCCTTTTGAAATTGTGATAATGTTCCCCTTTAAGAAAGAGCGCACCTCAGTCTTGGTCTTCCCTTCTTCTTTATACGCTCCCTGCTGGCCTGATTGTAGTACAACAACCCATGCAACTGTACAATGTTCAAACATCACCCCACCAACAGAACTAGCGCTTGGTAAGGGTGACTTGACCTCTTATCTCGTGTCCCTCCCAATGCATTCAGTTTAGAGGTAACCCTAGGACAGAACCTTTTCACTACAGTCTCTTTTGATCCAGCCACACCACCGTCTGGACGAGGATGACAAGACCATAAATGCATCATTCGATCCATTTTCTACCACTTATTCCCTTTGGGTTCGCGGGGGGCGCTGGTGCCTATCTCAGCTACAATCGGGCAGAAGGCGAGATACACCCTGGACAAGTCACCACCTCATTGCAGGGCCAACACAGATAGACAACATTCACACACTAGGGCCAAATTAGTGTTGCCAATCAACCTATCCCCAGGTGCATATCTTTGGAGGTGGGAGGAAGCCGGAGTACCCGGAGGGAACCCACACATTCATGCAAACTCCACACAGGACCTTCGTACCAGAAATGCACTTCACTGCAAAGAGGAATGGGCCAAACTTCCCGAAGATAGGTGTGCAAAGCTTGGTGGTATCGTATTCAAAAATACTTGCGACTGTAATTGCTGCCAAAGGTGCATCAACAAAGAAGTTTTCTCAGTGGCACTCATCGAGAGCGGATGCTCCCCTTCCCTCTCCCTTATCTCTCCGGCTTGCTTCTTTGTCTTGTCTTAACTTTCTTGTTGGGTCTTTTTTGCACTGCTCTCCAAATCTAAACATTGAAACTATTTAACTGACCTCAATGATATTCACAAGATCTTGGGTTAGGTGCTTGTCGTGACGGAGCGGTTGTTGCTGGACACACGACAGACTCTAGGGAGAAGAAGGAGTTTCGCGTGCCTGACGACCCTTTTCTGTCGAGGACGTGACGATATCCACCTATTCGAAATTACGACAACAGGATATCTGCTGAGTTGCTCTGGTTTGTCAACAAATTGGAAGTTGCTGGCAGTCTTCAAAGTACCTCAAAGCTGCAACAAATAATTGGAGGATGCGGCAAGAACTGTGGACACTCTTGTGATTAGGATAACATCGGACTGTCTACCCTGCAGGATGAATTCTGTGGACCAGTCATAGACAATTCCAACACGCCGGGTTGTAGTCAGCTGGAAGCGTGTCTTAATGAAATTAAACAATGGATGTCCGCTAACTTTTTGCAACTCAACGCCAAAAAAACGGAAATGCTGATTATCGGTCCTGCTAGACACCGAACTCTATTTAATAATACAACTCTAACATTTGACAACCAAACAATTAAACAAGGCGACACGGTAAAGAATCTGGGTATTATATTTGACCCAACTCTCTCCTTTGAGGCACACATTAAAAGCGTTACTAAAACGGCCTTCTTTCATCTCCGTAATATCGCTAAAATTCGCTCCATTCTGTCCACTAAAGACGCTGAGATCATTATCCATGCGTTTGTTACGTCTCGCCTCGATTACTGTAACATATTATTTTCGGGTCTCCCCATGTCTAGCATTAAAAGATTACAGTTGGTACAAAATGTGGCTGCTAGACTTTTGACAAGAACAAGAAAGTTTGATCACATTACGCCTGTACTGGCTCACCTGCACTGGCTTCCTGTGCACTTAAGATGTGACTTTAAGGTTTTACTACTTACGTATAAAATACTACACGGTCTAGCTCCATCCTATCTTGCCGATTGTATTGTACCATATGTCCCGGCAAGAAATCTGCGTTCAAAGGACTCCGGCTTATTAGTGATTCCCAAAGCCCAAAAAAAGTCTGCGGGCTATAGAGCGTTTTCATTTCGGGCTCCAGTACTCTGGAATGCCCCCCCGGTAACAGTTTGAGATGCCACCTCAGTAGAAGCATTTAAGTCTCACCTTAAAACTCATTTGTATACTCTAGCCTTTAAATAAACTCCCTTTTTAGACCAGTTGATCTGCCGTTTCTTTTCTTTTTCTTCTATGTCCCACTCTCCCTTGTGGACGGGGTCCGGTCCGATCCGGTGGCCATGTACTGCTTGCCTGTGTATCGGCTGGGGACATCTCTGCGCTGCTGATCCGCCTCCGCTTGGGATGGTTTCCTGCTGGCTCCGCTGTGAACGGGACTCTCGCGACTGTGTTGGATCCATTATGGATTGAACTTTCACAGTATCATGTTGGACCCGCTCGACATCCATTGCTTTCCTCCTCTCCAAGGTTCTCATAGTCATCATTGTCACCGACGTCCCACTGGGTGTGAGTTTTCCTTGCCATTATGTGGGCCTACCGAGGATGTCGTAGTGGTTTGTGCAGCCCTTTGAGACACTAGTGATTTAGGGCTATATAAGTAAACATTGATTGATTGATTGACAATTCAGAGTGAAAAGCTCATATTATTTTCACTCGCATACAAAATATTCTTACTTGGATTGTTTCTCTGGCTTCGAGACTCTTCGAAGGACAGTGCGGCGAAGACACAACAAAGTCCCTTCTTGACTTTGGACTAGCGACTACACGACATCAAGGCCGCGGAATAGAGACACGCGGCAGCCTTACACACACATGCATCCACAAGAATATATGCCACACACACATACCCCACTCCCCATCCGACTCCCTTGATGTGAATCCCTTAGGGGTGATGGACGACTGGGCAGTGCCTGAAGAGCTGCACCCAGCCAACATGGCCCCCACCCCCACCCCTCTGTTTTCAGTCTCCAAATTAATTGATGTAATATGTATCTGTGCTTTGCTATAGAGGTTTTTTTCCAACTCCAGACTAGGCCCCCTTAGGAGCCCAGTCTAGATTATATTTTTTACTCACCCCCCACCCCCATTTCCCATCTTTTACGGGGCGCCATGTGGTGACCCATCAGCGTTCCTGTTCTGTTACCCTGTACACTGTTTGTTTGTCTAATCTTGACCATTCTTACTTGGATTGTGTCTCTGGCTTCGAGACTCTCCCAAAAGGACAGTGCGGCGAAGACACAACAAACTCCCTTCTTGACTTTGGACTAGCGACTACACGACATCAAGGCCGCGGAATAGAGACACGCGGCAGCCTTACACACACATGCATCCACAAGAATATATGCCACACACACATACCCCACCCACCATCCGACGCCCTTGACGCAAATCCCTTAGGGGTGATGGACGGCTGGGCGGCGCCTGAAGAGCTGCACCCAGCCAACATGGCCCCCACTCCCTCCCCTCTGTTGCCAGTCTCCAGATTGATGTAATATGTATCTGTGCTTTGCAATGGAGTTTTTTTCCCCACTCCAGACTAGGCCCCATTCGGCCCAGTCTAGATTGTATTTTTTAGTCATCTTCCCCCATTTCCCATCTTTTACGGGGCGCCTTGTGGCGACCCACCAGCGTTCCTGTTCTTTAACCCTGGGCACTGTTTAGTTTGTTTGTCTAATCTTGAAGGGTTGGTGCTGAAAAGAAAGTTTTGTTGGACTTGTGCAATGACAATAAAGACCTACCTACCTACCTACCTACCTACCTACCTACTGTCACGTCTTGTGATCATGTTTAGTTTAGTTATGTTCTGTTTTGCTTAAGACTCCATTGTTTCCTGTTTTTGCACTTTCTTGTTTGCTTTGTTTCCATAACAACCCATTGGCTTTCACCTGTCCCCATGTCACACACCTGTTTTCAATCACCACAGTATTATTTAGGCCACAGTTGCCAGGTAGTCAGCCTGGCGACATCACCATCTATCCCCCTCGACAAACCCATGATATCCATTCTGCTTTTTTTCATACTCTTTTCTCGGTCACAGTAAGTGTTTTCGTTTTAGTTGTTCAAAGTTCTGCCATTGTGCAAGTTTTAGTTTATGTCCGAAGTTTTGCCTTAGCGCAGGTTTTGTACCTCTGTTGTGAGCGCCTTTTGTTTGTTCCTTTTTTGAGTGTTACAATTAAATAATGTTCGTACTTTCGACCGTTGTCCGATCCAGTCGCTTTGCATCTTCGGGAAAACAATCCACGCCCAGGTCCTAGTCCTGACACCTGCCAACTGAGCAAAGGCTGTAAAGACTAGTGTACATGTGATTTGTTTAGTTACCGTATTTCCTTGAATTGCCGCCGGGTATATAGTATGCGCCTGCCTAGAATTACTGCCGGGTCAAACTCGTTTTGCAAAATAATTAGCGCAAGCTTAGCATTACCGCCGGCTCAGGATTAACGCCGGGTCAAACTCGTTTCGCAAAATATTATTTTTATTAGCGCATGTCTAGAATTTCCGCCGGGTCAATCTCGTTTCGCAAAATAATTAGTATATGCCTAGAATTTCCGCCGGGGTCAAACTCGTCACGTCACGAGTGACACTTCACCTGTCATCATTTTCAAAATGGGGGGAGGCTGAGTTCAATAATTTTAAATCACATAAAGGGAAGAAGATTAAGAGCTATTCAGTAGGATTTAAGGTCCAAGCTATTGAATATGCTAAAAAGAACAGTAAGCAGCTATGTTTTATTAATATACCGTTGCTGCGTGTGTCAAATATGAGTCCTTAAATGACTCCCGCCTCCTGGTGGTAGAGGGCGCTAGTGATCCTACTTGCGACTACTCGACTGCAGAAGAAGTGACAACAAGCAGCAAGAGTGAGCAGCGATCGTTTATTTTTTCCTCTCTCTTGCACGTTTAGCATGGAGGATTACATATCTAAAATAAAACAGTTTTCTAAACTGGACTTTCAATCGAAACAGGAGGTAATAAAGGAAGATCTCCATCGAGACAGAGAAACGTTTAAAACTGAAGAAAGATAAGGAAGACTTCTATAAACAAGGTATCGATGCTTTTGATCAGAAGGAGCTGCGCATGGACTTCATTTATAAGTAAAGGTAAGACCATATTAACATTTTTTTTTGTTAAATGTGATTTTCATGATGGCATCCTTACATCACACTCAAATTTTTAAACGCGGGCCTAGATTTACCGCATGCCTTTGATAAGTGCCGGAGTGAGAAAAGGGTTTTAAAATAATTAGCGCATGCCTTCGGTAAGAGCCGGAGTGAAGTGAAGTGAAGTGAATTATATTTATATAGCGCTTTTCTCAAGTGACTCAAAGCGCTTTACATAGTGACACCCAATATCTAAATTACATTTAAACCCGTGTGGGTGGCACTGGGAGCAGGTGGGTAAAATGTCTTGCCCAAGGACACAACGGCAGTAACTAGGATGGCACAAGCGGGAATCGAACCTGCAACCCTCAAGTTGCTGGCACGGCCACTCTACCAACCGAGCTATGCCGCCCAAAGAGAGAAGAGGTTTTAAATGTATTGGCGCCCCGGCGGCAATTCAAGGAAATACGGTATCATAAATGAGCATTATTTCAAAGAAAAATATTTTTATATTTTTATTTTTTATTTTGGAATAAGGCAGTAATGCAGGGGGCAGGAACCTTTCTGGCTGAGAGAGCCATGAAAGCCAAATATTTTAAAATGTATTTCCATGAGAGCCTTATATTATCTTTTTTAACACTGAAAATGTCCCACCTATGGATCATGTTTTGTTTTGTCATGTTATGTTTTTGATTTTGGACATTCAGTCACGTTTTGCACTTCCTGGTTTTGTTCGTTTCCATGCCAACGTATTAGTTCCCACCTTGTCACGCCCCCTGCCCTCGGTCCTGCACCTGTTCCTGATTATCACAGCCAGTATTTAAGTCATTTTCTTTCCGTTCATCATTCTGGGATCTTCACACTCGCACGCACCCTACCCATGCTGTTCAATCCTTCACGTCCTTGTCCACAGTTAAGTATTTTTTGTATTTATGCCATTGTGCTAGTTTAGTTTTGTTTGTATATAGCCATGCCATTGTGCTGTTTTGTTTTAAGTATAGTATAGATTTTTATCCGCCACAGAGAGCGTCCTTGGTTTGCCTTTTTGTAGTTTGTTTGTTTATTTAATAAATCATGTACCTGAATTCATGCCTGGCTCGTCCTGTAATCCCGCTGTAATCCACGTCCAAGCCTTGTTGTGACAGAAAACAACTAAATGCGTGCATTTTTAAGTAACGTCAACATTTTTTTGAGTACAATAACGCTCATATTCTTTTGAATAACATTTTTATTCTGAAGCTAACCAATAATAAACACAATACTTCTTACCATTAATGCGCCTTCTTGAACAGATGCGTTAGAAAACGGTTGGATGGAATAAAATGCAGGAGAATGTTTTGTATTTGGAACATTATTTTTAACTCCGATTACCAGTGGAAATATACATTTCTTATCGTGTTAAGTAATGTTAGCTAAGATTTTTCTTTTAGCCAGATGCATCCATCAAAAGAGCCACATCTGGCTCTAAAGCAGGGGTCGGGAACTTTTTTGGCTGAGAGAGCCATGAAAGCAAAATATTATAAAATGTATTTCCCAGAGAGCCATATAATAATTTTTAACACTGAAGACAAATAAATGTGTGCACTTTTAAGTAAGACCAACATTTTAAGAATACAATAAGTATCTTCTTCTTTTTAATAACATTGTTATTTTAAAGCTAATGAATAAAATAGTTCTTACCATTAATGCGACTTCTTGAACAGGAACGGTAGAAAACGGATGGAAGGATTAAAATGCATGAGAATGTTTTATATTTTGAACGTTATTTTTAACACCAGCGGAATTATTCATTACTTATCGCTGTGTTTTTCAACCACTGTGCCGCGGCACATACAATCTGCTGTGTCGTGGGAGAGATGATGTAATTTCACCTAATTGGGTTGATAATATTTTTTGCAAACCTGTAACTAGAATTAAAAAAACTGTGCTGTTATTGAGTGTCTGTGCTGTCTAGAGCTCGGCAGAGTAAGCGTGTAATACTCTTCCATATCAGTAGGTGGCAGCAGAGAGCTAATTGCTTTTGTAGATGTCGGGAACATGGTGTGTCGTGATCACAATATGCGGGAGGCAGCATGTAGGTAAAAAGGTATCCAACGCTTAAACTAAAAATAAACAAAAGGCGAGTAAGAAAATGCATTGAAGCAAAACAAAACTAAAACTGAACTGGCTGCAAAGTAAACAAAAACAGAATGCTGGACGACAGCAAAGACTTACAGTGTGCGGAGCAGATGGCGTCCACAAAGTACGTCCGTACATGGCATGACAATCGACAATGTCCACACAACTTAAATAGTCTTGATTGTAAAAACAAAGCAGGTGCCATGAATAGCATTCAAGGAGGACATGAAACTGCCCACTAAAGAAGAAAAGCCACCAAAATAGGAGCGCAAGTCACACAGGAAAACACCAGGAAAAACTCAAAATAAGTCACGGCTTGACAGTACACCTCCATAGAGACAAGAGCTATTGCGAGAACTATTTTTTTTTTGGTCGATATCGGCTACTGAGTTTAATTTTGGGGGTTGGGGAGGAGACCCTGCCCCAAGTGGAGGAGTTCAAGTACCTAGGAGTCTTGTTCACGAGTGAGGGAAGAGTGGATCGTGAGATCGACAGGCGGATCGGTGCGGCGTCTTCAGTAATGCGGACGTTGTACCGATCCGTTGTGGTGAAGAAGGAGCTGAGCCGGAAGGCAAAGCTCTCAATTTACCGGTCGATCTACGTTCCCATCCTCACCTATGGTCATGAGCTTTGGGTCATGACCGAAAGGATAAGATCACGGGTACAAGCGGCCGAAATGAGTTTCCTCCGCCGGGTGGCGGGTCTCTCCCTTAGAGATAGGGTGAGAAGCTCTGCCATCCGGGAGGAACTCAAAGTAAAGCCGCTGCTCCTCCACATCGAGAGGAGCCAAATGAGGTGGTTCGGGCATCTGGTCAGGATGCCACCCGAACGCCTCCCTAGGGAGGTGTTTAGGGCACGTCCAACCGGTAGGAGGCCACGGGGAAGACCCAGGACACGTTGGGAAGACTATGTCTCCCGGCTGGCCTGGGAACGCCTCGGGATCCCCCGGGAAGAGCTAGACGAGGTGGCTGGGGAGAGGGAAGTCTGGGTTTCCCTGCTTAGGCTGTTGCCCCCGGGACCCGACCTCGGATAAGCAGAAGATGATGGATGGATGGAGTTTAATTTTTTAAAATGTTTTCTGCTGGTGGTGCGCCTCGGAATTTTTTCAATGAAAAAAATGTGTTTTGGCTCAAAAAAGGTTGACAAACACTGACTAATCTTGTTAAGCAATGCCAGCTAAGATTTATGTAAGAGCCAGATGCAGTCATCAAAAGAGCCACATCTGGCTCTAGAGCCATAGGTTCCCTACCCCTGATCTAGAGCCATAGGTTCCCTACCCCTGATCTAGAGCCATAGGTTCCCTACCCCTGATCTAGAGCCATAGGTTCCCTACCCCAGATCTAGAGCCATAGGTTCCCTACCCCTGATCTAGAGCCATAGGTTCCCTACCCCTGATCTAGAGCCATAGTTTCCCTACCCCTGATCTAGAGCCATAGGTTCCCTACCCCTGATCTAGAGCCATAGGTTCCCTACCCCTGATCTAGAGCCATAGGTTCCCTACCCCTGATCTAGAGCCATAGATTCCCTACCCCTGATCTAGAGCCATAGGTTCCCTACCCCTGATCTAGAGCCATATGTTCCCTACCCCTGATCTAGAGCCATAGGTTCCCTACCCCTGATCTAGAGCCATAGGTTCCTCACCCCTGATCTAGAGCCATAGGTTCCCTACCCCTGATCTAGAGCCATAGTTTCCCTACCCCTGATCTAGAGCCATAGGTTCCTCACCCCTGATCTAGAGCCATAGGTTCCCTACCCCTGATCTAGAGCCATAGGTTCCCTACCCCTGATCTAGAGCCATAGGTTCCCTACCCCTGATCTAGAGCCATAGGTTCCTCACCCCTGATCTAGAGCCATAGGTTCCCTACCCCTGATCTAGAGCCATAGGTTCCCTACCCCTGATCTAGAGCCATAGGTTCCTCACCCCTGATCTAGAGCCATAGGTTCCCTACCCCTGATCTAGAGCCATAGGTTCCTCACCCCTGATCTAGAGCCATAGGTTCCCTACCCCTGATCTAGAGCCATAGGTTCCCTACCCCTGATCTAGAGCCATAGGTCACCTACCCCTGCAGTAATGTAACAAAAATCTGGAAAAAGTGCAGCCCAATCCTTTCGGGAATGCATTGTAAGAGAGACATACAGGCAGGCCAGTTCTAACATAGACCTACTTGTCTCGGGAAGATGAAGAAATAATCCAATCAGGGCTCGAGCCTGACGATGAATCAATTAACTGCCAACGAGACCATTGTCTGTTGCTATATATAGACCCAGTAATGGGTGTTGGAGGTACAGTTGAAGGCAACACGTCAAGTTGTATAACGCACGCGGCAAGCAGGCAGGTGAGCAGTGGGATCAATAACCTTTTATTGCTTCACCAGAGTCCACGTCGAGCTGTGCTGATGCAGCCTGAACGCCAATCAATACACACCACCACTGATTTCGGATAAAAGGGGCGAGGGGCAGGTTATGGTCCAATATGCGCCTTCACATCTTGAGGAATGCAAACGCAGGAAGATAGAAACGTTTAAAACGGGCAGCGCGGATAGGACTTCGAACAATAATAATAATAAGAGATTTTATGTGTAAAAAGCACTTTACGTCGAGCAAACAACCTCAAAGTGCCACAGTGTAAAAAAAATAGTAATAATAAAAAGAAATAAAATATACAACTAGAAACAGCCCAAAGGCTACAACCAGCATGCATGTCTATAGGAAGGCTTTTTTTTTTTTTAAAAAGATGGGTTTTTAAGCCTTTTTTAAAAGCATTCACAGTCTGAGGTGCCCTCAGGTGGTCAGGGAGAGCGTTCCACAGACTGGGAGCAGCGGAGCATTGTTCGAAGCTTTGTCCGTGGAGGTCGGAGGAGGTTAGCCTGAATGGAACGGAGGTGTCGTGTGGTGGATTCGGGGGTGAGCAGTTCTTTGAGGTACTGGTGAGTTAGTAGGGAGATTTTGAATTCAATCCTGAATGGAACAGGAAGCCAGTGAAGGGGATTTGAGAGTTGGTGTGAGAGAGGAGCGTGAAGGAATGATGACGGAGGGGCGGCTGGGAAATGGGATATTGAAAAGAAAATTGTAGCTGGCAAAATGCGGGCATTGTTGTGCTGGAGGAGTGAGAGGTTTGGGGAGAAGAGGTATGACCAAAACAACCGGAGTGGGAAAAGTAAAAAGTGTCTGCAAGTGATCAGAATTTTCTATCATATAAAGCAAGGGTCAGCAACCTTTTTTGAAACCAAGAGCTTCTTCTTGGGTACTGATTAATGCGAAGGGCTACCAGTTTGATACACACTTAAATAAATTGCCAGAAATAGCCAATTTGCTCAATTTACCTTTAATAAATAAATCTATATATATATATATATTAAAAAAATGGGTATTTCTGTCTGTCATTCCGTCGTACATTTTTTTTCCTTCTACGGAAGGTTTTTTCTAGAGAATAAATGATGAAAAAAACACTTAGTTAAACGGTTTAAAAGAGGAGAAAACACGAAAAAAATGAAAATAATATTTTGAAACATAGTTTATCTTCAATTTCGATTCTTTAAAATGCTAAATTCAACCGGAAAAAAAAAATGAATAGAAAAACTAGCTAATTCGAATCTTTTTGAAAAAAATACAAAAATAATTTACGGAACATCATTAGTATTTTTTCCTGATTAAGATTAATTTTAGAATTTTGATGACATGTTTTAAATAGGTTAAAATCCAATCTGCACTTTGTTAGAATATATAACAAATTGGACCAAGCTATATTTCTAACAAAGACAAATCATTATTTCTTCTAGATTTTCCAGAACAAAATTTTAAAAGAAATTCAAAAGACTTTGAAATAAGATTTAAATTTGATTCTACAGATTTTCTAGATTTGCCAGAATAATTTTACACACACACACACACACACACACACACACACACACACACACACACACACACACACACACACACACACACACACTCGTATTTTAATCATAATGAGTTTGAAGAAATATTTCAGAAATGTACTTCGTCGAAAAAACAGAAGTTTAAATGACAAATCTAATTAAAATGTATTTATTATTATTTACAATAATAAAAAAAAAACTTGAACATTGATTTAAATTGTCAGGAAAGAAGAGGGAGGAATTTAAAAGGTAAAAAGGTATATGTGTTTAAAAATCCTAAAATCATTTTTAAGGTTGTATTTTTTCTCAAAAATTGTCTTTCTGAAAGTTATAAGAAGCAAAGTAAAAAAATAAATGAATGTATTTAAGCAAGTGAAGACCAAGTCTTTAATATATTTTCTTGAATTTTCAAATTCTATTTGAGTTTTGTCTCTCTTAGAATTAAAAATCTCGAGCAAAGCGAGACCAGCTTGCTAGTAAATAAATACAATTTAAAAAATAGAGGCAGCTCACTGGTAAGTGCTGCTATTTGAGCTATTTTTAGAACAGGCCAGCGGGCGACTCATCTGGTCCTTACGGGCACTGCGTTGGTGACCCCTGATGTAAAGTCATGCTACCTTTTTTTAAAGCTAAATTCATTGTGGGGGAAACTTGCATGAGGTAAAAACCCTGTTTCCATATGAGTTGGGAAATTGTGTTAGATGTAAATATAAACGGAATACAATGATTTGCAAATCCTTTTCAACCCATATTCAGTTGAATACGCTACAAAGACAAGATATTTGATGTTCAAACTCATAAACTTTATATTTTTTTTTTGCAAATGATAATTAACTTAGAATTTCATGGATGCAACATGTGCCAAAGTAGTTGGGAAAGGGCATGTTCACCACTGTGTTACATCACCTTTTCTTTTAACAACACTCAATAAACGTTTGGGAACTGAGGAAACTAATTGTTGAAGCTTTGAAAGTGGAATTCTTTCCCATTCTTATATCATGTAGAGCTTCAGTATTTTACGCTTCATAATGCGCCACACATTTTCGATGGGAGACAGGTCTGGACTGCAGGCAGGTCAGGAAAGTACCCGCACTCTTTTTTTATGAAGCCAAGCTCTTTGAACACGTGCTGAATGTGGCTTGGCATTGTGTTGCTGAAATAAGCAGGGGCGTCCATGAAAAAGACGGCGCTTAGATGGCAGCATATGTTGCTCCAAAAACTGTATGTACCTTTTAGCATTAATGGTGCCTTCACAGATGTGTAAGTTACCCATGCCTTGGGCACTAATGCACCCCCATACCATCACAGATGCTGGCTTTTGAACTTTGTGTCCCCTTTGGTCCGGATGACGCGATGTCGAATATTTCCAAAAACAATTTCAAATGTGGGCTTCACGGTGGCAGAGGGGTTAGTGCGTCTGCCTCACAATACGAAGGTCCTGCAGTCCTGGGTTCAAATCCAGGCTCGGGATCTTTCTGTGTGGAGTTTGCATGTTCTCCCCGTGAATGCGTGGGTTCCCTCCGGGTACTCCGGCTTCCTCCTACTTCCAAAGACATGCACCTGGGGATAGGTTGATTGGCAACACTAAATTGGCCCTAGTGTGTGAATGTGAGTGTGAATGTTGTCTGTCTATCTGTGTTGGCCCTGCGATGAGTTGGCGACTTGTCCAGGGTGTACCCCGCCTTCCGCCCGATTGTAGCTGAGATAGGCGCCAGCGCCCCCCGCGACCCCAAAAGGGAATAAGCGGTAGAAAATGGATGGATGGAATTTCAAATGTGGACTCGTCAGACCACAGAATACTTCTCCACTTTGCATCAGTCCATCTTAGATGATCTCGGGCCCAGAGAAGCCGGTGGCGTTTCTGGATGTTGTTGATAAATGCCTTTTGCTTTGCCTAGTAGAGCTTTAACTTGCACTTACAGATGTAGCGACAAACTGTATTTAGTGACAGTGGTTTTCTGAAGTCTTCCCGAGCCCATGTGGTGATATCCTTTAGAGCTTGATGTCGGTTTTTGATACAGTGCCGTCTGAGGGATCGAAGGTCACGCTCATGCAATGTTGGTTTTCGGCCATGCCGCTTACGTGGAGTGATTTCACCAGATTCTCTGAACCTTTTGATGATATTATGGACCGTAGATGTTGAAATCCCTAAATTTCTTGCAATTGCCCTTCGAGAAACGTTGTTCTTAAACTGTTTGACTATTTGCTCACACAGTTGTGGACAAAGGGGTGTACCTCGCCCCATCCTTTCTTGTGAAAGACTGAGCATTTTTTGGGACGCTGTTTTTAAACCCAATCATGGCACCCACCTGTTCCCAATTAGCCTGCACACCTGTGGGATGTTCCAAATAAGTGTTTGATGAGCATTCCTCAACTTTATCAATATTTATTGCCACCTTTCCCAACTTCTTTGTCACGTGTTGCTGGCATTAAATTGTAAAGTTAATGATTATTTGCAAAAAAAAATAAAAATCTATTGTAGCTGAGATAGGCGCCAGCGCCCCCCGCGACCCCGAACGGGAATAAGCGGCAGAAAATGGATGGATGGATGGATGAACATCAAATATGTTGTCTTTGTAGCATATTCAACTGAATATGGGTTGAAAATGATTTGCAAATAATTTTATTATGTTTATATTTGAATCTAACACAATTTCCCAACTCATATGGAAACGGGGTTTGTAAACAGTGGGCTTTCCCGTCATAGTCTGCTAGACACCGACCTCAATTTAATAATACAACTTTAACATTTGACAACCAAATAATAAAACAAGGTGACTCTGTAAAAAATCTGGGTATTATCTTCGACCCAACTCTCTCCTTTGAGTCACACATTAAAAGCGTTACTAAAACGGCCTTCTTTCATCTCCGTAATATCGCTAAAATTCGCTCCATTTTGTCCACTAAAAATGCTGAGATCATTATCCATGCGTTTGTTACGCCTCGTCTCGATTACTGTAACGTATTATTTTCGGGTCTCCCCATGTCTAGCATTAAAAGATTACAGTTGGTACAAAATGCGGCTGCTAGACTTTTGACAAGAACAAGAAAGTTTGATCATATTACGCCTGTACTGGCTCACCTGCACTGGCTTCCTGTGCACTTAAGATGTGACTTTAAGGTTTTACTACTTACGTATAAAATACTACACGGTCTAGCTCCAGCCTATCTTGCCGATTGTATTGTACCATATGTCCCGGCAAGAAATCTGCGTTCAAAAGACTCCGGCTTATTAGTGATTTCTAGAGCCCAAAAAAAGTCTGCGGGCTATAGAGCGTTTTCCGTTCGGGCTCCAGTACTCTGGAATGCCCTCCCGGTAACAGTTCGAGATGCCACCTCAGTAGAAGCATTTAAGTCTCACCTTAAAACTCATTTGTATACTCTAGCCTTTAAATAGACCTCCTTTTTAGACCAGTTGATCTGCCGCTTCTTTTCTTTCTCCTATGTCCCCCCTTCCCTTGTGGAGGGGGTCCGGTCCGATGACCATGGATGAAGTACTGGCTGTCCAGAGTCGAGACCCAGGATGGACCGCTCGTCGGGACCCAGGATGGACCGCTCGCCTGTATCGGTTGGGGACATCTCTACGCTGCTGATCCGCCTCCGCTTGAGATGGTTTCCTGTGGACGGGACTCTCGCTGCTGTCTTGGATCCGCTTTGAATTGAACTCTCGCGGCTGTGTTGGAGCCACTATGGATTGAACTTTCACAGTATCATGTTAGACCCGCTCGACATCCATTGCTTTCGGTCCCCTAGAGGGGGGGGGGGGGGTTGCCCACATCTGAGGTCCTCTCCAAGGTTTCTCATAGTCAGCATTGTCACTGGCGTCCCACTGGATGTGAATTCTCCCTGCCCACTGGGTGTGAGTTTTCCTTGCCCTTTTGTGGGTTCTTCCGAGGATGTTGTAGTCGTAATGATTTGTGCAGTCCTTTGAGACATTTGTGATTTGGGGCTATATAAATAAACATTGATTGATTGATAGTCCATTTTGAATCCATTTTTTCAAATGCTCCAGGGAGCCACTAGGACGGCGCCAGAGAGCCGCAACAGGCATACTGCTGTAGCTCAACCAGATGCATGTCAATGCGTGTACGCCCTACAGTATATATACATGTTTTTTTTTGTGTAGGTTTCAACTTTTAAACCCGTCCTAAACGTCGCGGTGCGGCGACGTCGCCAAAGACCGTCATATTTTTTTCAAAAGTCGCTCCGACACGCCGCGGAGGTCGATAAAGGCTTTAAAGACATCAAGCTCGACATCTTCCGCCACTTTCTTGTCTCGGCCGGACCGACGCTGTCAGCCTTTTGAGACGACGACGTCAGCAAAGTAATCCGCTGAAAGTGGGTCATGTTCACGTCTCACCACTGCAGGGCGAGGGGAACTAATAATGCTTAAATATGATAGAGAAACCATTTGGCAAAACGGTGCTCGCCGAAGGATAAAATGTACTATCAGTTTCATTTGAATCACATCCACTTCACACATTATTATTAATATTTATATTTTTTTTGCACAAGATCATGTGTAAATATAAATAATATACAAAGAGGATTAACATAAAGGATATCAAATGAGCTCCAACAAGTCAATGGCATCAACAAAGCTCACTTTTCTGCACAGTATAAAACGTTTGGTGGACAAAACAAGACAAAGCAGGAGTGGAAGACTCTACACGTAAACGCCATGGCGAGTTCAAGAGCCGCCGAAATGAGTCGGACAAAACGACGTTCACCAATTAGTGTCGTCAGTGAAGCATACACGCGAACATATTAAACAGTTGAAAAGGCCAAACCTAGAAAACAAAATGTCATATGCTTTTGTTTTATTCCTCCTTACTCCAGTTCAGTCTGTGCCACATGAGAGTTTTTGCGCGGTCGTGCCAGCTGTGAGTGGGCGAGCTGTCGAAACTCGGGCAGATTTTACTTCTTGCGCCTGCTCGAGTCCGCGCCGCGTTTCAATGTGTTCACACCGCCTATCCGCCCAAAAAATTCTGCACGATATATAAAAAAAGATATATATTTTTTGAATGTGTCTGGAGCGGCGATAAGTTAAAAGTGTCACTCCGGCTGCTGCAAGCGGCTGCATTCAATCGGCACTCTGCGCACCTGCCATGCATTGATTGACGTGGACCCCCTTTTTAGGCCAGTTGATCTGCCGTTTCTTTTCTTTTCTGCTCTGCCCCCCTCTCCCTTGTGGAGGGGAGGGGCACAGGTCCGGTGGCCATGAATGAAACGGTGGCCATCTTATTATAGACCATGATTGTCAAACTCTGGCCCGCGGGCCAAATCTGGCCCGCCGTGTAATTTAATTTGGCCCTTGAGGCAATATCAATTTAGCATTAGAGCTGGCCCGCCGGTGTTATACAGCGTCGGTGCCGCTGTAACACCGCATTCACCGCTAATACTCATACTTGCCAACCCTCCTAATTTTCGCGGTAGACTCTCGAAGTTCAGTGTCCCTCCCGAAAATCTCCCGGGGCAACCATTCTCCCGGATTTCTACCAATTTCCACCTGGACAACTATATTGGGGGCGTGCATTTAGCGTTCTCTACAACCTGTCCGCTTTTCCTCCATACTAACAGCGTGTCACATAATATTTGTGGCTTTTACACACACACACACACACACACGCACAAGTGAATGCAAGGCATACTTGGTCAACAGCCATACAGGTCACACTGAGGGTGGGCATATAAACAACTTTAGCACTGTTACAAATATGGGCCACACTGTGAACCCACGCCAAACAAGAATGCCAAACACATTTCGGGTGAACATCCGCACCGTAACACAACAGAACAAATACCCAGAACCCCTTGCAGCACTAACTCTTCCGGGAAACTTCCAGCAAACTGACCAATAATTAACGTTTTATTCATGCATTTTCTCTTGCTACTTCAAGGCTTGAATGTTTGGTTCATTCATTATTGTTATTTTATTTTCAAATGTATTATTAGCCTGTGGAAAATAGAAAAAAAGGTATAACATTTTTATTTAAATTTGATTTGATATGCCATTGATATTTTTTTTATTATTATTATTATTATTTGAAACTGGATTTTCCATGTCACTAAAGTTATATAAGCCTTGCTTGTTCAATATTTAATGCAAAACTTGTTTGGGTCCCTATTAAAAGGTTAATTTGTTCAACCTTGGCCCGCGGCTTTGTTCCTTTGAAAATTTTGGCCCACTTTGTATTTGAGTTTGACACCCCTGTTATAGACGATCACAGCCCCTCCCTCACGAATATTGGTGCGTGCGCACCAGCAGCAGACAGTATAGAAAAAAACGGAAAAAAAAAAAAAAAAAAGTCTCCCTCACTGTGTTTGCGCACGGCGGCCATCTTTGAAATGGTTTTTTGCGCATTGGTTCTTGGGAGGCTGATAATATCAAAACCGTAGCAGTAATTAAAACTCTTTCATCAACTTTTAATTAGAAGGGTTCAATCTCTCTCCTGTGGCAGTTTGAAGCCGACACAACAAACGCGCTTAGAGGAGATAATGTTTGAAAAAAGGTGACCGGTTTTTACAAAACTTTTGTTTTGAAGGGGGAATTACAAACTTCCTGTTGATTTTTGCTAGGAGTTGTAACCATATGAAATGTAGGTCTAAGTGCGACCTACATAGAGGTTTTTGTTTCACGTCTCGACGACATTCCTACTGGTAGTTACAGGCAGTTTTGTCTGTGTTTTCTTCCTAGGAGCAGTTTTGTCTGTGTTTTATTCCTAGGGGGCATGAGAGCGCAATTTTGGGTTTTGGGGTTATGTTTTTTTGATTAAACCGCAATTTTTGCCAGTCCTGATATGTGTGTCAAATTTGGTGAGTTTTGAAGCATGTTAACGGGTTCAAATTACAGCTCAAAGCTGCGGAATAATAATAAAGAAAGAATACAACGCTAGAAATTCAATAGGGTCCTCTGTCCCAAAGAGACATTTTGTCCCTAAAAATATGTTAATTTTGAATCTATGTATTAAAAAAAATATTTCTATACATTGTTGAAGATATAATTCATGGCTACAATTACTAAATAAGATGGGAAATACATTGGTTTCAAAGTTACATTTTGAACATTGTATTCAGCAATTAAAGAAATACATCAATCAATAATAATGATCACATTTTTTAATAGTCAGTGCATAGCTTTGTGTATAAAATCAATTTATTCAACCAAGACAGCCATTTTATTATGTTGCCTCCACACCAGCCAATCAATTCAAGATTTTAGTGCATTCTGCCAACGCTATTTTATGTATTTGTTGATGTTGTGTTTTTTTGTTTTTTTTTCCTTATCTTATTTTTTTTTATCACTTACCACTTTGTATTCTGCACTCGTCCCCTAAAGCCCTTTGGGACCATTGTCTGTGAAAAGACATAAGATTTGTTCTTTCGTTTTTTTATTGTCACTTGGAGACACGGAACAATAGCAAACAGGATGAGAATACAAATTGAAATGGAAGAATAAAATAGTGCAAATAAAAGCAGATAAATAGTGACCAAGATAATTACCACTTTAGGGTAAAGTGGGCATTCTAACGAGATGTATTTGTGTGAATGTTCCAAAGCGTTCCGACTTCAAACTGTTCAGCCCATTCGGGAATGGCGAGATTTCCCTTGAAAAATTCAAAAAATTCCCAGATTTCCCAGAATTCCAGGTTTTCTAGGACATTTTTCCCATTCAAAATTAATTGACCATTTTTCTAACTTTCACCATTTCCACAATTTTTAACCGATTAAAACTATTCCACCTTCAACACATTCCACCATCCTGGAAATTCAAACTTCTCTTATTCCAAGTTCGAAAAAATTACCAGATTTCCCAGTTTTTCTGGGACATTTTTCCCTTTCAAAATGAATTGGCTCTTTTTCAAACTTCACCATTTCCACATTTTTCAACTGATTCAAGCCATTCCACCTTCAACACATTCCACCCTTCTGGAAACTCAAACTTCCCTTCTACTAATTTAAATAAATAAATAAATAAATAAAAATCCCAGATTTCCCAGAATTACAGGTTTTCCGAGACATTTTTTCCATTCAAAATGAATTGGCCATTTTTCAAACTTCCACAATTTCCACAATTTTTTTAACTGATTCAAGCCATTCCACCTTCAACACATTCCACCCATTTAGAAATTCAAGATTCCCTTCTTCTAATTTAAAAAAAAAATCCCAGATTTCCCAGGTTTTCGGGGACATTTTTCCATTTCAAAATGAATTGGCCATTTTTCAAACTTCTACCATTCCCCACATTTTTCAGACGACTCAAACCATTCTACGTTCAACACATTCTACCATTCTGGAAATTTAAACATCCCTTGTTCCAAGTTCAAAATTTCAAGGTTTTACATGACATATTTCTCATTCAAAATTAATTGGTCATTTTTCAAACTTCCACCATTTCCACATTTTTCAACTGATTCAAGCCATTCCACCTTCAACACATTCCACCCTTCTGGAAACTCAAACTTCCCTTCTACTAATTTAAATGAATAAATAAAAATCCCAGATTTCCCAGAATTCCAGGTTTTCCGAGACATTTTTTCCATTCAAAATGAATTGGCCATTTTTCAAACTTCCACAATTTCCACATTTTTTTTTAACTGATTCAAGCCATTCCACCTTCAACACATTCCACCCATTTAGAAATTCAAGATTCCCTTCTTCTAATTTAAAAAAAAAATCCCAGATTTCCCAGGTTTTCGGGGACATTTTTCCATTTCAAAATGAATTGGCCATTTTTCAAACTTCTACCATTCCCCACATTTTTCAGACGACTCAAACCATTCTACGTTCAACACATTCTACCATTCTGGAAATTTAAACATCCCTTGTTCCAAGTTCAAAATTTCAAGGTTTTACATGACATATTTCTCATTCAAAATTAATTGGTCATTTTTCAAACTTCCACCATTTCCACATTTTTCAACTGATTCAAGCCATTCCACCTTCAACACATTCCACCCTTCTGGAAACTCAAACTTCCCTTCTACTAATTTAAATGAATAAATAAAAATCCCAGATTTCCCAGAATTCCAGGTTTTCCGAGACATTTTTTCCATTCAAAATGAATTGGCCATTTTTCAAACTTCCACAATTTCCACATTTTTTTTAACTGATTCAAGCCATTCCACCTTCAACACATTCCACCCATTTAGAAATTCAAGATTCCCTTCTTCTAATTTAAAAAAAAATCCCAGATTTCCCAGGTTTTCGGGGACATTTTTCCATTTCAAAATGAATTGGCCATTTTTCAAACTTCTACCATTTCCCACATTTTTCAGACGACTCAAACCATTCTACGTTCAACACATTCTACCATTCTGGAAATTTAAACATCCCTTGTTCCAAGTTCAAAATTTCAAGGTTTTACAGGACATATTTCTCATTCAAAATTAATTGGTCATTTTTCAAACTTCCACCATTTCCACATTTTTCAACTTATTCAAAATCATTCCACCTTCAACACATTCCACCCTTCTGGAAACTTAAACTTCCCTTCTTTTAATTAAAAAAAAAAAATCCCAAATTTCCCAGAATTCCAGGTTTTCCCATACATTTTTTCCCTTCAAAATGAATTGGCCATTTTTCAAACTTCCACCATTTTCCACATTTTTCAACCGACTCAAACCATTCTACGTTTAACACATTCCACCATTCTGGAAATTTAAACTTCCTTTGTTCCAAGTTAAAAAATATTCCCAGATTTCCCAGAATTCCAGTTTTTCCGAGGCATTTTTCCCATTCAAACTGAATTGGCCATTTTTCAAACTTCCACCATTTTCACATTTTTCAACCGACTCAAACCATTCTACATTCAACACATTCCACTATTCTGGAAGTTTAAACTTCCCTTGTTCCAAGTTCAAAAATATTCCCAGATTTACCAAAATTCCAGGTTTTACGGGATGCATTTTTCATTCAAAATTAATTGGCCATTTTTCAAACTTCCACCATTTCCACATTATTCAACGTATTCAAAACCATTCCAGCTTCAACACATTCCACCCTTCTGTAAATTCAAACTTCCCTTCTTCCAATTTAAAAGAAAAATCACAGATTTCCCCGAATTCCAGGTTTTCCGAGACATTTTTTCTATTCAAAAAGATTTGGCCATTTTTCAAACTTCCACCATTTCCACATTTTTTAACTGATTCAAGCCATTCCACCTTCAACACATTCCACCATTCTGTAAATTCAAAATTCCCTTCTTCCAAGTTCAAAAATTTCCCAGATTTCCCAAGTTTTCTGGGAAATTTTTCCATTTTAAAATTAATTGGCTATTTTTCACACTTCAACCATTTTCCACATTTTTCAACCGACCTAAACAATTCTACGTTCAACACATACCACCATTATGGAAATTCAAACCTCCCCTGTTCCAAGTTCAAAAATATTCCCAGATTTCCCAGAATTCCAGGTTTTCTGAGACATATTTCTCATTCAAAATTAATTGGCCATTTTTCAAGCTTCTGCCATTTCCACATTTTTCAATGTATTCAAAACCATTCCACCTTCAACGCATTCCGCCCTTCTGGAAATTCTAACTTCCCTTTTTCTAATTGCAAAAAAAATCCCAGATTTCCCAGAATTTCCAGTTTTCCGAGGCATTTTTCCCATTCAAAATGAATCGGCCATTTTTCAAACTTCCACCATTTCCACATTTTTCACCCGATTCAAACCATTCCACCTTATACATATTCCAAATTTCTGGAAATTCAAACTTCCCTTCTGCCAAGTTCAAATTTTTTTTCCAAGATTTCCCAGAATTCCAGGTTTTACGGGATATTTAACCCGGGGTGGACAACTCGCCTGTGCATCGGTTGGGGACATATTTGTGCTGCTGACCCATCTCCGCTCGAGATGGTCTCCTGCTGGCCCCACTATGGATTGGAATCTCACCATTATGTTAGATCCACATGGACTGGACTCACACTATTATGTTAGATCCACTATGGACTGAACTCTCACTATTATGTTGCATCCACCATGGACGGGACTCTCACTACTATGTTAGATCTACTATGGACTGGATTCTCACTATTATATTAGATCCACTATGGACTGGACTCTCACTATTATGTTAGATCCCCTATGTACTGTACTCTCACTATTATGTTAGATCCACTATGGACTGGACTCTCACTATTATGTTAGATCCCCTATGTACTGTACTCTCACTATTATGTTAGATCCACTATGAACTGGACTCTCACAATATTATGCTAGACCCACTCGACATCCATTGCATATGGTCTCCCCTGTTGGGGTCGCCCACATCTGCGGTCCTTTCCAAGGTTTCTCATAGTCATTTACATTGACATCCCACTGGGTTGTGAGTTTTTCCTTGCCCTAATGTGAGATCTTAACCGAGGCTGTCGTTGTGGCTTGTGCAGCCCTTTGAGACACTTGCGATTTAGGGCTATATAAATAAACAACATAACTTCATCCATGGCCACCGGACTTATGTCCCCCCTTCCACAAGGGAGAGGGGGGCAGAAACGATGGATGAGCGAGGATGCGTCCAAAGAGACCGAGGTGTCCGATATCCGCTCATTCAGCCAAGACACTGTGAAGCTTGTCCGTCCCGGCTCCGCAGCCCGGTCCTTCATCCACATCTCCTCCAGTCTCTCCAAGCGGACTCTGGTGTGAAAGAGACCCGGCAGCTGGTCCCCTCAGCCAAAAGGCTCTCCCGGGAGGCTTATCTCAGTTACAGCTCATTTTTATTACCTATTCTGTACGTGGTTTTATGTTGCACGATTGCGCCGAGAAAAAAGTCCTGGTGAACTCACAACCTACCGATCTCAGGGCGGACACTCTGACCAGAGTAGGTGTAACCAGGAGAGCCGACTCCACCCTGCGCCGCCCACCAACTCTCTGCCAGTGTCCAGTCCGCATGAATGAGCGAGGATGCGTCCAAGGAGACCGAGTTTTCCGATACCCGTTCATTCAGCCAAGACACTGTGAAGCTTGTCCGTCCGCAGACCCCGACTTAAAGAAATTGAAAAAGCATATTGGGGTGTTACCATTTAGTGGTCAATTGTATGGAATATATACTGTACCGTTCAATTTACTAATAAAAGTCTCAATCAATCAATCAATAAAAGTCTCTTCCTTCGCATCTCCTCCAGTCTCTCCAAGCGGACTCTGGTGTGGCAGAGACCCGGCAGCTGGTTCCCTCAGTCAAAAGGCTCTCCCAGGAGGCTTAGCTCAGTCACAGCTCATTTTTATTACCTATTCTGTACGTGGTTTTATGTTGCACGATTGCGCCGAGAAAAAAGTCCTGGTGAACTCACAACCTACCGATCTCAGGGTGGACACTCTAACCAGAGTAGGTGTAACCAGGAGAGCCGACTCCACCCTGCGCCGCCCACCAACTCTCGGCCAGTGTCCAGTCCGTATGGATGAGCGAGGATGCGTCCAAGGAGACTGAGTTTTCCGATACCCGTTCATTCAGCCAAGACACTGTGAAGCTTGTCCGTCCGCAGACCCCGACTTAAAGAAATTGAAAAAACATATTGGGGTGTTACCATTTAGTGGTCAATTGTATGGAATATATACTGTACCGTTCAATTTACTAATAAAAGTCTCAATCAATCAATCAATAAAAGTCTCTTCCTTCGCATCTCCTCCAGTCTCTCCAAGCGGACTCTGGTGTGGCAGAGACCCGGCAGCTGGTTCCCTCAGTCAAAAGGCTCTCCCAGGAGGCTTAGCTCAGTCACAGCTCATTTTTATTACCTATTCTGTACGTGGTTTTATGTTGCACGATTGCGCCAAGAAAAAAGTCCTGGTGAACTCACAACCTACCGATCTCAGGGCGGACACTCTAACCAGAGTAGGTGTAACCAAGAGAGCAGACTCCACCCTGCGCCGCCCACCAACTCTCGGCCAGTGTCCAGTCCGCATGAATGAGCGAGGATGCGTCCAAGGAGACCGAGTTTTCCGATACCCGTTCATTCAGCCAAGACACTGTGAAGCTTGTCCGTCCGCAGACCCCGACTTAAAGAAATTGAAAAAGCATATTGGGGTGTTACCATTTAGTGGTCAATTGTATGGAATATATACTGTACCGTTCAATCTACTAATAAAAGTCTCAATCAATTAATCAATAAAAGTCTCTTCCTTCGCATCTCCTCCAGTCTCTCCAAGCGGACTCTGGTGTGGCAGAGACCCGGCAGCTGGTCCCCTCATCCAAAAGGCTCTCCCGGGAGGCTTAGCTCAGTTACAGCTCATTTTTATTACCTATTCTGTACGTGGTTTTATGTTGCACGATTGCGCCAAGAAAAAAGTCCTAGTGAACTCACAGCCTACCGATCTCAGGGCGGACACTCTAACCAGAGTAGGTCTAACCAGGAGAGCCGACTCCACCATGCGCCGCCCACCAACTCTCTGTCAGTGTCCAGTCCGCATGGATGAGTGAGGATGCGTCCAAGGAGACCGAGTTTTCCGATACCTGTTCATTCAGCCAAGACAGTGTGAAGCTTGTCCGTCCGCAGACCCCGACTTAAACAAATTGAAAAAACATATTGGGGTGTTACCATTTAGTGGTCAATTGTATGGAATATATACTGTACCGTTCAATCTACCAACAAAGGTCTCAATCTATCAATCAAAGTCTCTTCCTCCGCATCTCCTCCAGTCTCTCCAAGCGGACTCTGGTGTGGCAGAGACCCGGCAGCTGGTCCCCTCAGTCAAAAGGCTCTCCGGGGAGGCTTAGCTCAGTTACAGCTCATTTTTATTACCTATTCTGTACATGGTTTTATGTTGCACGATTGCGCCAAGAAAAAAGTCCTAATGAACGCAAAACCTACCGATCTCAGGGCGGACACTCTAACCATAGTAGGTGTAACCAAGAGAGCAGACTCCACCCTCGGCCGCCCACCTACTCTCAGCCAGTGTCCAGTCCACATGGATGAGCGAGGATGCGTTCAAGGAGACCGAGTTTTCCGATACCCGTTCATTCAGCCAAGACAGTGTGAAGCTTGTCCGTCCGCAGACCCCGACTTAAAGAAATTGAAAAAACATATTGGGGTGTTACCATTTAGTGGTCAATTGTATGGAATATATACTGTACCGTTCAATCTACTAATAAAAGTCTCAATCAATCAATCAATAAAAGTCTCTTCCTTCGCATCTCCTCCAGTCTCTCCAAGCGGACTCTGGTGTGAAAGAGACCCGGCAGCTGGTCCCCTCAGCCAAAAGGCTCTCCCGGGAGGCTTATCTCAGTTACAGCTCATTTTTATTACCTATTCTGTACGTGGTTTTATGTTGCACGATTGCGCCAAGAAAAAAGTCCTAGTGAACTCACAACCTACCGATCTCAGGGCGGACACTCTAACCAGAGTAGGTGTAACCAGGAGAGCCGACTCCACCCTGCGCCGCCCACCAACTCTCTGCCAGTGTCCACATGGATGAGCGAGGATGCGTCCAAGGAGACCAAGGTTTCCGATACCCGTTCGTTCAGCCAAGACAGTGTGAACCTTGTCCGTCTGCAGAAATGATTAACGTTGATGCCGTTACATTTTCGTGGTCAATTGTACAGAATATATACTGTGCCGTGCAATCTACTAATAAAAATCTCAATCAATCAATCAAAGTCTCTTCCTCTGCATCTCTTCCGCATCTCCTCCAGTCTCTCCAAACGGACCGGGCTCTTGTGTGGCAGAGACCCGGCAGCTGGTCCCCACGGCCATAAGGATCCCGGGAGGCTTAACTCAGTTCAGCTAATTTTTATTACCTATTCTTTGTTATTCATGGTTTATGTTGCACGATTGCGCCAAGAAAAAAGTCCTAGTTAGTCAACCCGTTCTCAAACAATGGCAATGAAATCTATTCCGATTCGGATGTGTTCATCGGTGTTCTAGCTCTAAATTTATTTTCTTTTATAGCATTTCAATTCAACGTCTCCACTGAAATTGATATGATTGTCAGCAGCTCTCATCTCCAGTATTGCATTGTGCTGCAGAGAGAACAATACCAGTCCAGAAATGACCCAAAACCCCCAAGCTGATCAGTGTAATCCGAGCGTTGCAGTTATTTTTATGTACAGATTGCAGCAGAGACAAGAAACGAGGAGTCACTGACCCAAATTCAATAGCTTGGCCCAGACCTTTTCGTCAATTTCCGTCCGCATGTTTGTTTCTTTTCAAAGCTCTTAAGAATTCATTGAAACATTGGTGCTTCTTCGCCCGGCAATTTTGTCCACTCAAGGGAGCTCGAGTTTCAGATCGGGTTCCAGGAAGCCGGATTGAGATGTTGGAAGTGTGTCACGTTAAATGTTTTCGCCGCATGCATCATGTTGGGTAATTGTCCACAGGACCGCGTCATGTCGTCTTAAAATTCGATACAGCTGATTACTTGCCTGGCTCTGTGTCGCTCTCGCCGTCTCCGTCTAATGCTTGCATTGTGCTCACAAGATGGAGGCATGTTTTATTCATTCGCCCGTCCTTTCTGTCATTGCCGAGCACAGGGGCCCGTACGATCAATCAAGCGGAGGGGGTCAGACGTGCGGTACAATGAGATATGTTAATTGGACGGATGTAGATATGTACAGTCTGTGGTCTGTTGTACAGAACATATTGTCATGGCTGTCTTGAGTTTCCAATCATTTCTACAACTCTTATTTTTTTTGTGATAGAATGATTGGAGCACACACTTGTGGGTCACAAAATAAACATTTATGAAGTTTGGTTCTTTTAGGAATTCGTTATGGGTCTACTGAAAATGGGTCAAAAGTATTCATACAGCAATGGTAATATTTGTCTACATGTCCCTTGGCAAGTTTCACTGCAATAAGGCGCTTTTGGTAGCCATCCATAGGCTTCTCGTTGAATTTTGGACCATTCCTCTTGACAAAATTAGTGCAGTTCAGCTAAATGTGTTGTTTTTCTGACATGGACTTGTTTCTTCAGCTTTTCCACACGTTTAAGTCAGGACTCTGAGAAGGCCATTCTAAAACCTTAATTCCAGCCTGATTCAGCCATTCCTTTACCACTTTTGACGTGTGTTTGGGGGTCATTGTCCTGTTGGAACACCCAACTGCGCCCAAGACCCAACCTCCGGGCTGATGATTTTAGCTTGTCCTGAAGAATTTGTCCCATTTACTCTCTGTAATGCACCAGTTCTATTGGCAGCAAAACAGGCCCAGAGCATAATACTAACAGGGACGGCGTGGCGCAGTTGGGAATGTGGCCGTGTGCAACCCTAATGCCCCTGGTTCAATCCCCACCTAGTACCAACTTCGTCACGTCTGTTGTGTCCTGAGCAAGACACTTCACCCTTGCTCCTGATGGGTGCTGGTTAGCGCTTTGCATGGCAGCTCCCTCCATCAGTGTTTGAATGTGTGTGTGAATGGGTGAATGTGGAAGTAGTGTCAAAGCGCTTTGAGTACCTTGAGGGTAGAAAAGCGCTACACAAGTACAACCCATTTATCATTTACCATTTACTACCACCACCATGCCCAGCTAAGGAGGACAATAGACATGTGTATTTGTTCCGGTGGGTGGAGGCGAAGGACATATTGAAAAAGACAGCGCTTCCGTAAGGTTTTCAGATCAACTAGGCGACGCGATTTGAATGTGTTGTTTTTAGATTGGTCTCTCCAAAGCTTTGGCATACATTGCAAAATACCTATTCTGTTCTGGGTGATCATTTAAACTCAGCTCATGTGTCATCAAAAGAACTTGGGATTGACCAGCAACTTAAATTCCCTTGGAGGAACGTCTGGTCCTAACGCAACAGTAGGCATGCTGTTCCTGAGATTAAAGACCTCACCTTTTACCCTCCAAACATATTGCTGGGTATTGTGGCCAAACAGCTCAGTTTTTGTTTCATCTGACATCACATTGACAAAGATAAGACCTAAAGTTATCTGATCAGATGAAACAAAACACACCGATGGCGGGAGCTGCCATTCAAGGCCCTAACCCGGAGCAAAGGTGAAGTGTCTTGCTCGAGGACACAACGGACGTGACAAAGTTGGTAGAAGGCGGGGATCGAACAAGGGAACCCTCAGGTTGCTGGCAGGGCCACTCTTCCATGGTGCCAGCAGGGTGTTTACCAAAGTAATGTGATTATTTTAAACTAAAATTGAAGTAAAGTCATGAGGGGATGGTGGTGACATACCTTAGCTCTGAAGTTGATGTTGCACATCTGGATCCGTCAAAGGCTGCAAAATTCACTCTCCGGTTTTGTCAGTGTGGAGGTTTCTCTCCCGTGGGTCCTCCAGACCACCAAGCATGGACATGACAGCCCGGAGCCAGGTTACAACATGGTTTTATTTTCCAATAAAGTGTCTGTGTACTTTTCAGCAATTGTCTTTTTCGTGGCTGTCTCTCTCTCTCGCTCTCGCTCTCGCTCCAGCTCCACCTCCTCCCTCCTCTCCGCCTGCTGCCTTTTAACAGAGCGACAGGTGTCTCCTCCAGGCTCGAATACTGCAACGCACTTCTTTTCGGGATCCGGGGAATAGTGCTGTGAGGATCCTGATGAGAGTGCGGAAATATGACTACATCACACCAACTCTCAAATCCCTTCACCGGCTTCCTGTTCCACTCAGGATTTAATTTAACATCTCCCTACTAACTCACCAGTGCCTCCATGGAAAAGCCCCCCTCTACCTCAAAGAACTGCTCACCCTCAAATCCTCCACACGACACCTCCGCTCCAAACAGGCTAACCTCCTCCAAACTCCGCGGACATATCTACGAACTATGGGAGACCGGGCTTTCTGCTCCGCCGCTCCCAGTCTGTGGAACGCTCTCCCTGACCACCTGAGGGCACCTCAGACTGTGGATGCTTTTAAAAAAGGCTTAAAAAAACTTTTTTTTTTTTTTTTAGAAAAATAGCTTATTCTAGCTATTTGATTGTTTCTAATTATATATTTTATTTATTTTTATTGTTTTAACGGTCTCAAGCCGTCGTCTTGTGGGTTCCCAGGACCACCAAGGAAGGACATGACTTCGAGCAGTTTGACTTTGTTTATTTTTCAATAAACACCTCAGTCCAGGTCGCATTTTCGCTCCTCTTTTCCGCTCGCTCGCTCGCCATCTGTCTTCGGCTCTCCTTCTCCCTCGCTTTACGTCAGCTGATCTCCTGCTTCTTCCAGTCTCTCCGCCTTTCTTCCCGACGTTCACGGCTACCGCCCTTTTAACCAGTGCGAGAGGATTGCATGATTGTCCCCAGGTGCGTGATCTACGCAACTGATCTTGATTGAGGGTTTGCTCCCGGTGCGCCCAGCCTCACTCGCCATCTCCGCCTCCTCGCCGCCATCTGCCTGTCTGTCGGACCATTGGCTCCGCCTATCCACAATTATCTTTTTATTATTATTATTATTATTATTATTATTAGGCTTCACGGTGGCAGAGGGGTTAGTGCATCTGCCTCACAATACAAAGTTCCTGCAGTCCTGGGTTCAAATCCAGGCTCGGGATCTTTCTGTGTGGAGTTTGCATGTTCTCCCCGTGAATGCGTGGGTTCCCTCCGGGTACTCCGGCTTCCTCCCACTTCCAAAGACATGCACCTGGGGATAGGTTGATTGGCAACACTAAATTGGCCCTAGTGTGTGAATGTGAGTGTGAATGTTGTCTGTCTATCTGTGTTGGCCCTGCGATGAGGTGGCAACTTGTCCAGGGTGTACCCCGCCTTCCGCCCGATTGTAGCTGAGATAGGCGCCAGCGCCCCCCGCAACCCCAAAAGGGAATAAGCGGTAGAAAATGGATGGATGGATGGATTATTATTATTATTATTGCTATTTTTTTACACTGTGGCACTTTGAGGTTGTTTGCTCAACGTAAAGTGCTTTTTTACAAATAAAATCTATCATTATTATTATCCCGCCTTCCGCCCGATTGTAGCTGAGATAGGCGCCAGCGCCCCCCGCAACGCCAAAAGGGAATAAGCGGTAGAAATGGATGGATGGATGTATTATTATTATTATTATTATTATTATTAGATAACCAAGTCCAGGTGGGCCATCCACGCACCTGTCGCTGATTTCGAAGCCGCTCCTGGCACACCCCGCTTCGTTGCAGGTCCGCAGGCCACGCCACCCCTCCACAGTCAGCGAGTGGTTTGGACTATCTCTGCCCCTGTCTTTAGAAGCTGAGAGTAATTATCTTTGTCAAGGCTGGATTCAATGATAGTTCTTGTGTGAAAAGTCATGAGATTGTGCCCGTGCACCTACAGCAATGACGCCTCCTGTGATTGTACTTTCCTCTAGATGAAATCTTGAGGCCTCTTGCTGGGAGAGCGTCAGTGAGTTTTAATAATATTCTGCACTATGAGGTCTTAACATTCTCATGATTAATACGCCACCGCACAGCATTCAATATAACCACAGCATTATTTATTGAAAGGCTTCTGGAAGCTATTACGCAGAGCTAAAGTTTTTTCTTTGCCCAGAGAATCGGTCCGCTATTCTGCCGCATACTAAAGACGGAGCTTGACAGACAACCCTGTGTGCAAATGTAATTATGAATTTCAAACAAAAGGAGCGAGGCTGCGAAATTGGGCCCTTTTAAAGCCTCATGTGTTCCCTATTTATCCCAAAGTCAATTTTGTAGCTAATGGCTTCATTACTGCGGTCATGCTTGAGGGGCCCGCCGCTGATAACAGTCACGCAAGGAGTTGAGTGCTGAAGCCGCATGAGCTCAAAAATCTCCCAACAAGTTGGCACAACAACTTATAACCCATTTTTTTTATATCCTGTGCTCGGACAACCCGACTCAGCATGAATGAGGACAAACTGTTACCTCGGCTGCTCTATTCGGTACGATAAAGCTGACCAACACGCCGGATAGTAGTCAGCTGGAGGCGTGTCTTAATGTAATTAAACAATGGATGTCCGCTAACTTTTTGCAACTCAACGTCAAAAAAACGGAAATGCTGATTATCGGTCCTGCTAGACACCGAACTCTATTTAATAATACAACTCTAATATTTGACAACCAAACAATTAAACAAGGCGACACGGTAAAGAATCTGGGTATTATCTTCGACCCAACTCTCTCCTTTGAGTCACACATTAAAAGCGTTACTAAAACGGCCTTCTTTCATCTCCGCAATATCGCTAAAATTCGCTCCATTCTGTCCACTAAAGACGCTGAGATCATTATCCATGCGTTTGTTACGTCTCGCCTCGATTACTGTAACGTATTATTTTCGGGTCTCCCCATGTCTAGCATTAAAAGATTACAGTTGGTACAAAATGCGGCTGCTAGACTTTTGACAAGAACAAGAAAGTTTGATCACATTACGCCTGTACTGGCTCACCTGCACTGGCTTCCTGTGCACTTAAGATGTGACTTTAAGGTTTTACTACTTACGTATAAAATACTACACGGTCTAACTCCATCCTATCTTGCCGATTGTATTGTACCATATGTCCCGGCAAGAAATCTGCGTTCAAAGGACTCCGGCTTATTCGTGATTCCCAAAGCCCAAAAAAAGTCTGCGGGCTATAGAGCGTTTTCCGTTCGGGCTCCAGTACTCTGGAATGCCCTCCCGGTAACAGTTCGAGATGCCACCTCAGTAGAAGCATTTAAGTCTCACCTTAAAACTAATTTGTATACTCTAGCCTTTAAATAGACTCCCTTTTTAGACCAGTTGATCTGCCGTTTCTTTTCTTTTTCTTCTATGTCCCACTCTCCCTTGTGGAGGGGGTCCGGTCCCATCCGGTGGCCATGTACTGCTTGCCTGTGTATCGGCTGGGGACATCTCTGCGCTGCTGATCCGCCTCCGCTTGGGATGGTTTCCTGCTGGCTCCGCTATGAACGGGACTCTCGCTGCTGTGTTGGATCCGCTTTGGACTGGACTCTCGCGACTGTGTTGGATCCATTATGGATTGAACTTTCACAGTATCATGTTAGACCCGCTCGACATCCATTGCTTTCCTCCTCTCCAAGGTTCTCATAGTCATCATTGTCACCGACGTCCCACTGGGTGTGAGTTTTCCTTGCCCTTATGTGGGCCTACCGAGGATGTCGTAGTGGTTTGTGCAGCCCTTTGAGACACTAGTGATTTAGGGCTATATAAGTAAACATTGATTGATTGATTGATTGATTTATCAGCCGGGTGAAGAGTTTCTGCAAAGGTCCAGAACGGCATCACGGTTCCCGTGCTGCATACTAAAGGCCGCTGTCTGTTTTTTTCCCCTTCACAGCTTTGTCATTCTGCTCACTTCCACATTGTAACTCCTTAGCTCTAACTTCAGTTTCACTTGACATTTGTCTTTAGCACAGTCAACAGTTGAAGGACGAGGTTCACTTGTGCTGACATCAACAGACATCCTCGGCTCGGATCCCAAGTCAGGGCAAGAAACGAACTCAACCTAATGGGATACAAGGATCAATCATCCATCCATCCAAACATCCATCTTCTTCCGCTTATCCGAGGTCGGGTCGCGGGTGTAGCAGCCTAAGCAGGGAAGCCCAGACTTCCCTCTCCCTAGCCACTTCGTCTAGCTCTTCCCGGGGGATCCCGGGGCGTTCCTAGGCCAGCCGGGAGACATCAATCAATCAATCAATGTTTACTTATATAGCCCTAAATCATTAGTGTCTCAAAGGGCTGCACAAACCACTACGACATCCTCGGTAGGCCCACATAAGGGCAAGGAAAACTCACACCCAGTGGGACGTCGGTGACAATGATGACTATGAGAACCTTAGAGAGGAGGAAAGCAATGGATGTCGAGCGGGTCTAACATGATACTGTGAAAGTTCAATCCATAATGGATCCAACACAGTCGCGAGAGTCCAGTCCAAAGCGGATCCAACACAGCAGCGAGAGTCCCGTTCACAGCGGAGCCAGCAGGAAACCATCCCAAGCGGAGGCGGATCAGCAGCGCAGAGATGTCCCCAGCCGATACACAGGCAAGCAGTACATGGCCACCGGATCGGACCGGACCCCCTCCACAAGGGAGAGTGGGACATAGAAGAAAAAGAAAAGAAACGGCAGATAAACTGGTCTAAAAAGGGAGTCTATTTAAAGGCTAGAGTATACAAATGAGTTTTAAGGTGAGACTTAAATGCTTCTACTGAGGTGGCATCGCGAACTGTTACCGGGAGGGCATTCCAGAGTACTGGAGCCCGAACGGAAAACACTCTATAGCCCGCAGACTTTTTTTGGGCTTTGGGAATCACTAACAAGCCGGAGTCCTTTGAACGCAGATTTCTTGCCGGGACATATGGTACAATACAATCGGCAAGATAGGATGGAGCTAGACCGTGTAGTATTTTATACGTAAGTAGTAAAACCTTAAAGTCACATCTTAAGTGCACAGGAAGCCAGTGCAGGTGAGCCAGTACAGGCGTAATGTGATCAAACTTTCTTGTTCTTGTCAAAAGTCTAGCAGCCGCATTTTGTACCAACTGTAATCTTTTAATGCTAGACATGGGGAGACCCGAAAATAATACGTTACAGTAATCGAGACGAGACGTAACAAACGCATGGATAATGATCTCAGCGTCTTTAGTGGACAGAATGGAGTGAATTTTAGCGATATTACGGAGATGAAAGAAGGCCGTTTTAGTAACGCTTTTAATGTGTGCCTCAAAGGAGAGAGTTGGGTTGAAGATAATACCCAGATTCTTTACCGTGTCGCCTTGTTTAATTGTTTGGTTGTCAAATGTTAGAGTTGTATTACTAAATAGAGTTCAGTGTCTAGCAGGACCGATAATCAACATTTCCGTTTTTTTGGCGTTGAGTAGTCTTCCCAATGTGCCGTAGGTCTTCCCGGTTGGACGTGCCCTAAACACCTCCCTCGGGAGGCGTTCGGGTGGCATCCTGACCAGATGCCCGAACCACCTCATCTGGCTCCTCTCGTTGTGGAGGAGCGGCGGCTTTACTTTGAGCTCCTCCCGGATGACAGAGCTTCTCACCCTATCTCTAAGGGAGAGCCCCGCCACACGGCGGAGGAAACTCATTTCGGATTTGGAGGCGCTGATTCTCATTCCGGCCGCTTCACACTTGGCTGCGAACTGATCCAGTGAGCGCTGGAAGATCCCGGCCAGATGAAGCCATCAGGACCACATCGTCTGCAAAAAGCAGAGACTTAATCCCGCGGCCACCAAACCGGAACCCCTCAACGCCCTGACTGCCAGGGGCGGAGCTAGAGGGGAGGCCAGGGTAGCACTGGACCCCCCTGAAATCTGATTGGACCCCCCCAGGTGCCACCCCAGATGATTGACATATCGCGGCACCGCACGTCTTGTCGGAAGGAGCCAGTTGCATTTTTAAATCAGCGAAGCCTATTGACTGCAAAGTCCCTCCCGTACAGTAGTTGGTGCTATGTACCACAAAGCCTTGCGAGCCACGTTCATTAGGGGAGAAGTAGAATCGCCACTGAAGAAGAGGAAGATTTAAATTGGAGTCGCTTATCGTTGCTGCCGGAGATCAACGAAGCTACAAAGAAAAAGAAGGATACTTTACGACGAGAAGGTTAAGTTTTACGTTGGTGTCCTAATGAGTCACTGTTTAAAATAACTTGTAGATAGAAGTATTTTTTTTTTCTACAAGCAGAGAGCCACGGCATCAAGCAAACATTAATGTTACATCTCATGGCGTCTTGCTTCCAACAGTCGCTAACGTCTCGTTTAATTCATTTGGGTCGCTATTTATATTTACGTGTTTCTCCAATGACTCTAGAGCAGTGGTTCTCAAATGGGGGTACGCGTACCCCTGGGGGTACTTGAAGGTATGTCAAGGGGTTCGTGAGATTTTTGGGAAATATTCTAAAAACAGCAACAATTCCAAAATCCTTTATAAATGTATTTATTGAATAATACCTCAACAAAATATGAATGTACCCCGCAGACTTTTTTTGGGCTTTGGGAATCACTAATAAGCCGGAGTCCTTTGAACGCAGATTTCTTGCCGGGACATATGGTACAATACAATCGGCAAGATAGGATGGAGCTACACCGTGTAGTATTTTATACGTAAGTAGTAAAACCTTAAAGTCACATCTTAAGTGCACAGGAAGTCAGTGCAGGTGAGCCAGTACAGGCGTAATGTGATCAAACTTTCTTGTTCTTGTCAAAAGTCTAGCAGCCGCATTTTGTACCAACTGTAATCTTTTAATGCTAGACATGGGGAGACCCGAAAATAATACGTTACAGTAATCGAGACGAGACGTAACAAACGCATGGGTTTTCATTTCGGGCTCCAGTACTCTGGAATGCCCTCCCGGTAACAGTTCGAGATGCCACCTCAGTAGAAGCATTTAAGTCTCACCTTAAAACTCATTTGTATACTCTAGCCTTTAAATAGACTTCCCTTTTAGACCAGTTGATCTGCCGTTTCTTTTCTTTTTCTTCTATGTCCCACTCTCCTTTGTGGAGGGAGTCCGGTCCGATCCGGTGGCCATGTACTGCTCGCCTGTGTATCGGCTGGGGACATCTCTGCGCTGCTGATCCGCCTCCGCTTGGGATGGTTTCCTGCTGGCTCCGCTGTGAACGGGACTCTCGCTGCTGTGTTGGATCCGCTTTGGACTGGACTCTCGCGACTGTGTTGGATCCATTATGGATTGAACTTTCACAGTATCATGTTAGACCCGCTCGACATCCATTGTTTTCCTCCTCTCCAAGGTTCTCATAGTCATTATTGTCACTGATGTCCCACTGGGTGTGAGTTTTCCTTGCCCTTATGTGGGCCTACCGAGGATGTCCTAGTGGTTTGTGCAGCCCTTTGAGACACTAGTGATTTAGGGCTATATAAGTAAACATTGATTGATTGATTGAAACTGTGAAAAGAAATGCAACAATGCAATATTCAGTGGTGACAGCTACATTTTTTGTGGACATGTTCCATAAATATTGATGTTAAAGATTTCTTTTTTTCTGTGAAAAATTTTTTAGAATTAAGTTCATGAATCCAGATGGATCTCTATTACAATCCCCAAAGAGGGCACTTTAAGTTGATGATTACTTCTATGTGCAGAAATATTTATTAGGGTCCGCCCTGCCTATGGCAAAGGACTCCACAGGAGTCTTTTGCCATAGGCAAGGACCCTATTGAAACTCGTCCGTTTTATTATTATTATTCTTTCTTTCTTTATTCCGCACCGTCGCACCCCAATTTCACCTCCTTAACATGCTTCAAAACTCACCAAAGTTAACACACACATCGGTCTGGCATGCCTTCCCAACTTATTAAGCAACCAAACCCCCAAAATGAAAATTGCGCGCTAGCGCCCCCTAGGAAAAAAAAAAAACAGACTTCTTGTAACTTCCGTTAGGAATGTCGTACAGACATGAAACAAAAACCTCTATGTAGGGCTGACCTATACCTAAATTTCATAATTATATCTTCTGGGGCAAAAATCAACAAAAATTTTGCAAAAACCCCTTTAATGCAAAATTTTCACAAAAAATGCCATTTTTGCCTCTTTGAACTATAATTTCACCCCCTTAATATGCTTCAAAACTCACCAAATTTTACACACATATCAAGACTGGCAAAAACTGCCATCTAATAAAAAACCAAACCCCAAAAATCTAAATTGCGCTTAGCGCCCCCTTGGAAAAAAAACTGACAAAACTGCATGTAACTTCTGTTAGAAATGTCGTAGAGACATGAAATAAAAACCTCTATGTGGGCCTGACTTAGACCAGGGCCTGAGTAGCGGCGGTAGCGGCCAAAGGCGGACCCGACCAACGCTGCTTGCAGCTTTAATTATTATTATTCTTTCTTTCTTTATTCCGCACCGTCGCACCCCAATTTCACCTCCTTAACATGCTTCAAAACTCACCAAAGTTAACACACACATCGGTCTGGCATGCCTTCCCAACTTATTAAGCAACCAAACCCCCAAAATGAAAATTGCGCGCTAGCGCCCCCTAGGAAAAAAAAAAAACAGACTTCTTGTAACTTCCGTTAGGAATGTCGTAGAGACATGAAACAAAAACCTCTATGTAGGGCTGACTTATACCTAAATTTCATAATTATATCTTCTGGGGAAAAAATCAACAAAAATTTTGCAAAAACCCCTTTAATGCAAAATGTTCACAAAAAATGCCATTTTTGCCTTTTTGAACTATAATTTCACCCCCTTAACATGCTTCAAAACTCACCAAATTTTACACACATATCAGGACTGGCAAAAACTGCCATCTAATAAAAAACCAAACCCCAAAAATCTAAATTGCGCTTAGCCCCCCCTTGGGAAAAAAACAGACAAAACTGCATGTAACTTCTGTTAGGAATGTCGTAGAGACATGAAACAAAAACCTCTATGTAGGGCTGACTTATACCTAAATTTCATAATTATATCTTCTGCGGAAAAAATCAACCAAAATTTAGCAAAAACCCCTTTAATGCAAAATTTTCACAAAAAAGGCCATTTTTGCCTCTTTGTACTATAATTTCACCCCCTTAACATGCTTCAAAACTCACCAAATTTTACACACATATCAGGACTGGCAAAAACTGCCATCTAATAAAAAACCAAACCCCAAAAATCTAAATTGCGCTTAGCGCCCCCTTGGAAAAAACCCAGACAAAACTGCATGTAACTTCTGTTAGAAATGTCGTAGAGACATGAAACAAAAACCTCTATGTAGGGCTGACTTATACCTAAATTTCATAATTATATCTTCTGGGGCAAAAATCAACAAAAATTTTGCAAAAACCCCTTTAATGCAAAATTTTCACAAAAAATGCCATTTTTGCCTCTTTGAACTATAATTTCACCCCCTTAACATGCTTCAAAACTCACCAAATTTTACACACATATCAGGACTGGCAAAAACTGCCATCTAATAAAAAACCAAACCCCAAAAATCTAAATTGCGCTTAGCGCCCCCTTGGAAAAAACCCAGACAAAACTGCATGTAACTTCTGTTAGAAATGTCGTAGAGACATGAAACAAAAACCTCTATGTAGGGCTGACTTATACCTAAATTTCATAATTTTATCTTCTGGGGCAAAAATCAACAAAAATTTTGCAAAAACCCCTTTAATGCAAAATTTTCACAAAAAATGCCATTTTTGCCTCTTTGAACTATAATTTCACCCCCTTAACATGCTTCAAAACTCACCAAATTTTACACACATATCAGGACTGGCAAAAACTGCCATCTAATAAAAAACCAAACCCCAAAAATCTAAATTGCGCTTAGCCCCCCCTTGGGAAAAAAACAGACAAAACTGCATGTAACTTCTGTTAGGAATGTCGTAGAGACATGAAACAAAAACCTCTATGTAGGGCTGACTTATACCTAAATTTCATAATTATATCTTCTGCGGAAAAAATCAACCAAAATTTAGCAAAAACCCCTTTAATGCAAAATTTTCACAAAAAAGGCCATTTTTGCCTCTTTGTACTATAATTTCACCCCCTTAACATGCTTCAAAACTCACCAAATTTTACACACATATCAGGACTGGCAAAAACTGCCATCTAATAAAAAACCAAACCCCAAAAATCTAAATTGCGCTTAGCGCCCCCTTGGAAAAAACCCAGACAAAACTGCATGTAACTTCTGTTAGAAATGTCGTAGAGACATGAAACAAAAACCTCTATGTAGGGCTGACTTATACCTAAATTTCATAATTATATCTTCTGGGGCAAAAATCAACAAAAATTTTGCAAAAACCCCTTTAATGCAAAATTTTCACAAAAAATGCCATTTTTGCCTCTTTGAACTATAATTTCACCCCCTTAACATGCTTCAAAACTCACCAAATTTTACACACATATCAGGACTGGCAAAAACTGCCATCTAATAAAAAACCAAACCCCAAAAATCTAAATTGCGCTTAGCGCCCCCTTGGAAAAAACCCAGACAAAACTGCATGTAACTTCTGTTAGAAATGTCGTAGAGACATGAAACAAAAACCTCTATGTAGGGCTGACTTATACCTAAATTTCATAATTTTATCTTCTGGGGCAAAAATCAACAAAAATTTTGCAAAAACCCCTTTAATGCAAAATTTTCACAAAAAATGCCATTTTTGCCTCTTTGAACTATAATTTCACCCCCTTAACATGCTTCAAAACTCACCAAATTTTACACACATATCAGGACTGGCAAAAACTGCCATCTAATAAAAAACCAAACCCCAAAAATCTAAATTGCGCTTAGCGCCCCCTTGGAAAAAACCCAGACAAAACTGCATGTAACTTCTGTTAGAAATGTCGTAGAGACATGAAACAAAAACCTCTATGTAGGGCTGACTTATACCTAAATTTCATAATTATATCTTCTGGGGCAAAAATCAACAAAAATTTTGCAAAAACCCCTTTAATGCAAAATTTTCACAAAAAATGCCATTTTTGCCTCTTTGAACTATAATTTCACCCCCTTAACATGCTTCAAAACTCACCAAATTTTACACACATATCAGGACTGGCAAAAACTGCCATCTAATAAAAAACCAAACCCCAAAAATCTAAATTGCGCTTAGCGCCCCCTTGGAAAAAACCCAGACAAAACTGCATGTAACTTCTGTTAGAAATGTCGTAGAGACATGAAACAAAAACCTCTATGTAGGGCTGACTTATACCTAAATTTCATAATTTTATCTTCTGGGGCAAAAATCAACAAAAATTTTGCAAAAACCCCTTTAATGCAAAATTTTCACAAAAAATGCCATTTTTGCCTCTTTGAACTATAATTTCACCCCCTTAACATGATTCAAAACTCACCAAATTTTACACACATATCAAGACTGGCAAAAACTGCCATCTAATAAAAAACCAAACCCCAAAAATCTAAATTGCGCTTAGCGCCCCCTTGGGAAAAACCCAGACAAAACTGCATGTAACTTCTGTTAGAAATGTCGTAGAGACATGAAACAAAAACCTCTATGTAGGGCTGACTTATACCTAAATTTCATGATTTTATCTTCTGGGGCAAAAATCAACAAAAATTTTGCAAAAACCCCTTTAATGCAAAATTTTCACAAAAAATGCCATTTTTGCCTCTTTGAACTATAATTTCACCCCCTTAACATGATTCAAAACTCACCAAATTTTACACACATATCAAGACTGGCAAAAACTGCCATCTAATAAAAAACCAAACCCCAAAAATCTAAATTGCGCTTAGCGCCCCCTTGGAAAAAACCCAGACAAAACTGCATGTAACTTCTGTTAGAAATGTCGTGGAGACATGAAATAAAAACTTCTATGTTGGTCTGACTTAGACCAGGGCCTGAGTAGCGGCGGCAGCGGCCAAAGGCGGACCCGACCAACGCTGCTTGCAGCTTTAATTATTATTATTCTTTCTTTCTTTATTCCGCACCGTCGCACCCCAATTTTACCTCCTTAACATGCTTCAAAACTCACCAAAGTTAACACACACGTCGGTCTGGCATGCTTTCCCAACTTATTAAGCAACCAAACCCCCAAAATGAAAATTGCGCGCTAGCGCCCCCTAGGAAAAAAAAAAACAGACTTCTTGTAACTTCCGTTAGGAATGTCGTAGAGACATGAAACAAAAACCTCTATGTAGGGCTGACTTATACCTAAATTTCATAATCATATCTTCTGGGGAAAAAATCAACAAAAATTTTGCAAAAACCCCTTTAATGCAAAATGTTCACAAAAAATGCCATTTTTGCCTTTTTGAACTATAATTTCACCCCCTTAACATGCTTCAAAACTCACCAAATTTTACACACATATCAGGACTGGCAAAAACTGCCATCTAATAAAAAACCAAACCCCAAAAATCTAAATTGCGCTTAGCGCCCCCTTGGAAAAAACCCAGACAAAACTGCATGTAACTTCTGTTAGGAATGTCGTAGAGACATGAAACAAAAACCTCTATGTAGGGCTGACTTATACCTAAATTTCATAATCATATCTTTTGGGGCAAAAATCAACCAAAATTTAGCAAAAACCCCTTTAATGCAAAATTTTCACAAAAAAGGCAATTTTTGCCTCTTTGAACTATAATTTCACCCCCTTAACATGCTTCAAAACTCACCAAATTTTACACACATATCAGGACTGGCAAAAACTGCCATCTAATAAAAAACCAAACCCCAAAAATCTAAATTGCGCTTAGCGCCCCCTTGGAAAAAACCCAGACAAAACTGCATGTAACTTCTGTTAGAAATGTCGTAGAGACATGAAACAAAAACCTCTATGTAGGGCTGACTTATACCTAAATTTCATAATTATATCTTCTGGGGCAAAAATCAACAAAAATTTTGCAAAAACCCCTTTAATGCAAAATTTTCACAAAAAATGCCATTTTTGCCTCTTTGAACTATAATTTCACCCCCTTAACATGCTTCAAAACTCACCAAATTTTACACACATATCAGGACTGGCAAAAACTGCCATCTAATAAAAAACCAAACCCCAAAAATCTAAATTGCGCTTAGCGCCCCCTTGGAAAAAACCCAGACAAAACTGCATGTAACTTCTGTTAGAAATGTCGTAGAGACATGAAACAAAAACCTCTATGTAGGGCTGACTTATACCTAAATTTCATAATTATATCTTCTGGGGCAAAAATCAACAAAAATTTTGCAAAAACCCCTTTAATGCAAAATTTTCACAAAAAATGCCATTTTTGCCTCTTTGAACTATAATTTCACCCCCTTAACATGATTCAAAACTCACCAAATTTTACACACATATCAAGACTGGCAAAAACTGCCATCTAATAAAAAACCAAACCCCAAAAATCTAAATTGCGCTTAGCGCCCCCTTGGAAAAAACCCAGACAAAACTGCATGTAACTTCTGTTAGAAATGTCGTAGAGACATGAAACAAAAACCTCTATGTAGGGCTGACTTATACCTAAATTTCATGATTTTATCTTCTGGGGCAAAAATCAACAAAAATTTTGCAAAAACCCCTTTAATGCAAAATTTTCACAAAAAATGCCATTTTTGCCTCTTTGAACTATAATTTCACCCCCTTAACATGATTCAAAACTCACCAAATTTTACACACATATCAAGACTGGCAAAAACTGCCATCTAATAAAAAACCAAACCCCAAAAATCTAAATTGCGCTTAGCGCCCCCTTGGAAAAAACCCAGACAAAACTGCATGTAACTTCTGTTAGAAATGTCGTGGAGACATGAAATAAAAACTTCTATGTTGGTCTGACTTAGACCAGGGCCTGAGTAGCGGCGGCAGCGGCCAAAGGCGGACCCGACCAACGCTGCTTGCAGCTTTAATTATTATTATTCTTTCTTTCTTTATTCCGCACCGTCGCACCCCAATTTTACCTCCTTAACATGCTTCAAAACTCACCAAAGTTAACACACACGTCGGTCTGGCATGCTTTCCCAACTTATTAAGCAACCAAACCCCCAAAATGAAAATTGCGCGCTAGCGCCCCCTAGGAAAAAAAAAAACAGACTTCTTGTAACTTCCGTTAGGAATGTCGTAGAGACATGAAACAAAAACCTCTATGTAGGGCTGACTTATACCTAAATTTCATAATCATATCTTCTGGGGAAAAAATCAACAAAAATTTTGCAAAAACCCCTTTAATGCAAAATGTTCACAAAAAATGCCATTTTTGCCTTTTTGAACTATAATTTCACCCCCTTAACATGCTTCAAAACTCACCAAATTTTACACACATATCAGGACTGGCAAAAACTGCCATCTAATAAAAAACCAAACCCCAAAAATCTAAATTGCGCTTAGCGCCCCCTTGGAAAAAACCCAGACAAAACTGCATGTAACTTCTGTTAGGAATGTCGTAGAGACATGAAACAAAAACCTCTATGTAGGGCTGACTTATACCTAAATTTCATAATCATATCTTTTGGGGCAAAAATCAACCAAAATTTAGCAAAAACTCCTTTAATGCAAAATTTTCACAAAAAAGGCAATTTTTGCCTCTTTGAACTATAATTTCACCCCCTTAACATGCTTCAAAACTCACCAAATTTTACACACATATCAGGACTGGCAAAAACTGCCATCTAATAAAAAACCAAACCCCAAAAATCTAAATTGCGCTTAGCGCCCCCTTGGAAAAAACCCAGACAAAACTGCATGTAACTTCTGTTAGAAATGTCGTAGAGACATGAAACAAAAACCTCTATGTAGGGCTGACTTATACCTAAATTTCATAATTATATCTTCTGGGGCAAAAATCAACAAAAATTTTGCAAAAACCCCTTTAATGCAAAATTTTCACAAAAAATGCCATTTTTGCCTCTTTGAACTATAATTTCACCCCCTTAACATGCTTCAAAACTCACCAAATTTTACACACATATCAGGACTGGCAAAAACTGCCATCTAATAAAAAACCAAACCCCAAAAATCTAAATTGCGCTTAGCGCCCCCTTGGAAAAAACCCAGACAAAACTGCATGTAACTTCTGTTAGAAATGTCGTAGAGACATGAAACAAAAACCTCTATGTAGGGCTGACTTATACCTAAATTTCATAATTATATCTTCTGGGGCAAAAATCAACAAAAATTTTGCAAAAACCCCTTTAATGCAAAATTTTCACAAAAAATGCCATTTTTGCCTCTTTGAACTATAATTTCACCCCCTTAACATGATTCAAAACTCACCAAATTTTACACACATATCAAGACTGGCAAAAACTGCCATCTAATAAAAAACCAAACCCCAAAAATCTAAATTGCGCTTAGCGCCCCCTTGGAAAAAACCCAGACAAAACTGCATGTAACTTCTGTTAGAAATGTCGTAGAGACATGAAACAAAAACCTCTATGTAGGGCTGACTTATACCTAAATTTCATGATTTTATCTTCTGGGGCAAAAATCAACAAAAATTTTGCAAAAACCCCTTTAATGCAAAATTTTCACAAAAAATGCCATTTTTGCCTCTTTGAACTATAATTTCACCCCCTTAACATGATTCAAAACTCACCAAATTTTACACACATATCAAGACTGGCAAAAACTGCCATCTAATAAAAAACCAAACCCCAAAAATCTAAATTGCGCTTAGCGCCCCCTTGGAAAAAACCCAGACAAAACTGCATGTAACTTCTGTTAGAAATGTCGTGGAGACATGAAAAAAACTTTCTATGTTGGTCTGACTTAGACCAGGGCCTGAGTAGCGGCGGCAGCGGCCAAAGGCGGACCCGACCAACGCTGCTTGCAGCTTTAATTATTATTATTCTTTCTTTCTTTATTCCGCACCGTCGCACCCCAATTTTACCTCCTTAACATGCTTCAAAACTCACCAAAGTTAACACACACGTCGGTCTGGCATGCCTTCCCAACTTATTAAGCAACCAAACCCCCAAAATGAAAATTGCGCGCTAGCGCCCCCTAGGAAAAAAAAAAACAGACTTCTTGTAACTTCCGTTAGGAATGTCGTAGAGACATGAAACAAAAACCTCTATGTAGGGCTGACTTATACCTAAATTTCATAATCATATCTTCTGGGGAAAAAATCAACAAAAATTTTGCAAAAACCCCTTTAATGCAAAATGTTCACAAAAAATGCCATTTTTGCCTTTTTGAACTATAATTTCACCCCCTTAACATGCTTCAAAACTCACCAAATTTTACACACATATCAGGACTGGCCAAAACTGCCATCTAATAAAAAACCAAACCCCAAAAATCTAAATTGCGCTTAGCGCCCCCTTGGAAAAAACCCAGACAAAACTGCATGTAACTTCTGTTAGGAATGTCGTAGAGACATGAAACAAAAACCTCTATGTAGGGCTGACTTATACCTAAATTTCATAATCATATCTTTTGGGGCAAAAATCAACCAAAATTTAGCAAAAACCCCTTTAATGCAAAATTTTCACAAAAAAGGCAATTTTTGCCTCTTTGAACTATAATTTCACCCCCTTAACATGCTTCAAAACTCACCAAATTTTACACACATATCAGGACTGGCAAAAACTGCCATCTAATAAAAAACCAAACCCCAAAAATCTAAATTGCGCTTAGCGCCCCCTTGGAAAAAACCCAGACAAAACTGCATGTAACTTCTGTTAGAAATGTCGTAGAGACATGAAACAAAAACCTCTATGTAGGGCTGACTTATACCTAAATTTCATAATTATATCTTCTGGGGAAAAAATCAACAAAAATTTTGCAAAAACCCCTTTAATGCAAAATTTTCACAAAAAATGCAATTTTTGCCTTTTTGAACTATAATTTCACCCCCTTAACATGCTTCAAAACTCACCAAATTTTACACACATATCAGGACTGGCAAAAACTGCCATCTAATAAAAAACCAAACCCCAAAAATCTAAATTGCGCTTAGCGCCCCCTTGGGAAAAAAACAGACAAAACTGCATGTAACTTCTGTTAGGAATGTCGTAGAGACATGAAACAAAAACCTCTATGTAGGGCTGACTTATACCTAAATTTCATAATTATATCTTCTGCGGAAAAAATCAACCAAAATTTAGCAAAAACCCCTTTAATGCAAAATTTTCACAAAAAAGGCCATTTTTGCCTCTTTGTACTATAATTTCACCCCCTTAACATGCTTCAAAACTCACCAAATTTTACACACATATCAGGACTGGCAAAAACTGCCATCTAATAAAAAACCAAACCCCAAAAATCTAAATTGCGCTTAGCGCCCCCTTGGAAAAAACCCAGACAAAACTGCATGTAACTTCTGTTAGAAATGTCGTAGAGACATGAAACAAAAACCTCTATGTAGGGCTGACTTATACCTAAATTTCATAATTATATCTTCTGGGGCAAAAATCAACAAAAATTTTGCAAAAACCCCTTTAATGCAAAATTTTCACAAAAAATGCCATTTTTGCCTCTTTGAACTATAATTTCACCCCCTTAACATGCTTCAAAACTCACCAAATTTTACACACATATCAGGACTGGCAAAAACTGCCATCTAATAAAAAACCAAACCCCAAAAATCTAAATTGCGCTTAGCGCCCCCTTGGAAAAAACCCAGACAAAACTGCATGTAACTTCTGTTAGAAATGTCGTAGAGACATGAAACAAAAACCTCTATGTAGGGCTGACTTATACCTAAATTTCATGATTTTATCTTCTGGGGCAAAAATCAACAAAAATTTTGCAAAAACCCCTTTAATGCAAAATTTTCACAAAAAATGCCATTTTTGCCTCTTTGAACTATAATTTCACCCCCTTAACATGATTCAAAACTCACCAAATTTTACACACATATCAAGACTGGCAAAAACTGCCATCTAATAAAAAACCAAACCCCAAAAATCTAAATTGCGCTTAGCGCCCCCTTGGAAAAAACCCAGACAAAACTGCATGTAACTTCTGTTAGAAATGTCGTGGAGACATGAAATAAAAACTTCTATGTTGGTCTGACTTAGACCAGGGCCTGAGTAGCGGCGGCAGCGGCCAAAGGCGGACCCGACCAACGCTGCTTGCAGCTTTAATTATTATTATTCTTTCTTTCTTTATTCCGCACCGTCGCACCCCAATTTTACCTCCTTAACATGCTTCAAAACTCACCAAAGTTAACACACACGTCGGTCTGGCATGCCTTCCCAACTTATTAAGCAACCAAACCCCCAAAATGAAAATTGCGCGCTAGCGCCCCCTAGGAAAAAAAAAAACAGACTTCTTGTAACTTCCGTTAGGAATGTCGTAGAGACATGAAACAAAAACCTCTATGTAGGGCTGACTTATACCTAAATTTCATAATCATATCTTCTGGGGAAAAAATCAACAAAAATTTTGCAAAAACCCCTTTAATGCAAAATTTTCACAAAAAATGCCATTTTTGCCTTTTTGAACTATAATTTCACCCCCTTAACATGCTTCAAAACTCACCAAATTTTACACACATATCAGGACTGGCCAAAACTGCCATCTAATAAAAAACCAAACCCCAAAAATCTAAATTGCGCTTAGCGCCCCCTTGGAAAAAACCCAGACAAAACTGCATGTAACTTCTGTTAGAAATGTCGTAGAGACATGAGACAAAAACCTCTATGTAGGGCTCACTTATACCTAAATTCAATAATCATATTTTCTGGGGCAAAAATCAACAAAAATTTGGCAAAAACCCCTTCAATGCAAAATTTTCACAAAAAATGCCATTTTTGCCTTTTTGAACTATAATTTCACCCCCTTAACATGCTTCAAAACTCACCAAATTTTACACACATATCAGGACTGGCAAAAACTGCCATCTAATAAAAAACCAAACCCCAAAAATCTAAATTGCGCTTAGCGCCACCTTGGAAAAAACCCAGACAAAACTGCATGTAACTTCTGTTAGAAATGTCGTAGAGACATGAAACAAAAACCTCTATGTAGGGCTGACTTATACCTAAATTTCATAATCATATCTTCTGGGGCAAAAATCAACCAAAATTTTGCAAAAACCCCTTTAATGCAAAATTTTCACAAAAAATGCAGTTTTTGCCTCTTTGAGCTATAATTTCACCCCCTTAACATGATTCAAAACTCACCAAATTTTACACACATATCAGGACTGGCAAAAACTGCCATCTAATAAAAAACCAAACCCCAAAAATCTAAATTGCGCTTAGCGCCCCCTTGGAAAAAACCCAGACAAAACTGCATGTAACTTCTGTTAGAAATGTCGTAGAGACATGAAACAAAAACCTCCATGTAGGGCTGACTTATACCTAAATTTCATAATTATATCTTCTGGGGCAAAAATCAACAAAAATTTTGCAAAAACCCCTTTAATGCAAAATTTTCACAAAAAATGCCATTTTTGCCTCTTTGAACTATAATTTCACCCCCTTAACATGCTTCAAAACTCACCAAATTTTACACACATATCAGGACTGGCATCTAATAAAAAACCAAACCCCAAAAATCTAAATTGCGCTTAGCGCCCCCTTGGAAAAAACCCAGACAAAACTGCATGTAACTTCTGTTAGAAATGTCGTAGAGACATGAAATAAAAACCTCTATGTTGGTCTGACTTAGACCAGGGCCTGAGTAGCGGCGGCAGCGGCCAAAGGCGGACCCGACCAACGCTGCTTGCAGCTTTAATTTATAATTGAATCACTTGTTTATTTTTCAACAAGTTTTTAGTTATTTTTATATCTTTTTTTTCCCAAAGAGTTCAAGAAAAGCCACTACAAATGAGCAATATTTTGCACTGTTATACAATTTAATAAATCAGAAACTGATGACATAGTGCTGTATTTTACTTCTTTATCTATTTTATTTTAACCAAAAATGCTTTGCTCTGATTAGGGGGTATTTGAATTAAAAAAATGTTCACAGGGGGTACATCACTGAAAAAAAGGTTGAGAACCACTGTTCTAGAGGAATGAACCTAGCGGAGAATCAGCCAGCCAGCTAGCTGTTTCATGCTCTGTTGTAACGTAACGTTCACAGGGTAGTTAGCCTGCTGTCAACTAACTGAAAAGTCTGAATATTAAACTTAGGTCTACAGTGGTTTATTTGCCCAGACATGTTTTAGGCTTGAAGTGGAGATTTGATAACACTGTGTGATTGTAAGTGATGCCTGGAGTAACGATAACAAGACTGGCTTATTTTTTCACAGGGTCAGTTGAGAATGAAAAGGCAGGGGGAGAAGATTTATGACCTCTTTTTTAAAAAGAAGCAAGTCAGGGTCAGGAAAAGATGAGGGAGACAAACAGCCAGGATTCAGGTCTGCCAAAAACATACCTGAACATTGATTGAAATTGTCAGGAAAGAAGAGGAAGGAATTTAAAAGGTAAAAAGGTATATGTGTTTAAAAATCCGAAAATCATTTTTAAAGTTGTATTTTTTTCTCTAAAATTGTCTTTCTGAAAGTTATAAGAAGCAAAATAAAAAAAATAAATGAATTTATTTAAACAAGTGAAAACCAAGTCTTTAAAATATTTTCTTGGATTTTCAGATTCTATTTGAGTTTTGTCTCTCTTAGAATTAAAAATGTTGAGTTAAGCGAGACCAGCTTGCTAGTAAATAAATAAAATTTTAAAATAGAGGCAGCTCACTGGTAAGTGCTGCTATTTGAGCTATTTGAGATCCTTACGGGCGACCTGGTGCCCGCGGGGGGTTGTTTGGGACCTGGAGGCCGGCCTGCTGCTATGAAGCGCTGCTCAGCCGTCCATCACCCCAAAGGGGAAACAAGCGGTGGTGAAGGCGTGGAATGGGGGTGGGGTGTATGTTTGTGTATAAGTCCATTGTCTTGGGTGTCATGGTATTGTGTCCATAGGCCTGGGGCCGTTCTTCATGCAATGAAAGCATTGTTCGACTCCCAGGTGTCGTTGAGGAGCGAGGGAGTTCAAAACCGCCCATCATCGAGGAGTCCTCGGGGGAGGTTTTCAAAACAGCCTGCTCCTGTTGTTGCAGCGTCAAGGCCATTCGAGGGAGTCAAACCGTAGAGTAGGATTTTTATTTTTCCGCGAGCAGACATTACAACGGCTTTTCTGTTCTATTCGTCCATGCTGGCTCTTATATCCAATTTTTCCCTTTCAGCAAGCTTCTCTACAATGTGATCCATCTTGCTATTCAGTTCAGAAATCGCCCCAGGCTGATATCCCACAGCCCGACCCAATCCTTCCATTGCGACGAACAGTCTTTTGACTCCTTGAGTGGCTTCCATCGTCTTCCGAATTTGACGATACACCAGAGCAATGCCCAGCCCAATCAGCAGGTGCCCAGAAGTCACAGTTCCAAACAGGTAAATGTCTTCCAAGTCCTCGATGGAAAGGACTGAGAGGCACATGATTCTCCATTTCTCCCAGGAAACTCTCACGTACCCAGGCTCTCTTGAACCTCTTTTCCATTCATCTATCTTTAACCAATTATCCGGAATCAGGTCGTAGGGCCAACAGCTCCAGCAGAGACCCCCAGACTTTCCTCTCCAGAGCAACATTAGAAACTTCCTAGGCCAGAGAGGATATCTAATCCCTCCATCTGGTCCTTGGCCTGCCGCGGGGTTGCCTCCCAGTGGGACGGGCAACGAGGACCTCCCTTGGGAGACGCTCGTGAGGCATCCACACGAGATGCCCGAACCACCTAAGCTGGCTCCTTTCCAAGCGAAGGAACAGCGGCTCTACTCCGAGTCTCTCTCGGATGACTGAACTTCTCACCCTATCTCTAAGGGAGATGCCAGCCACCCTTTCTGAGAAAACTCATGTCGGCCGCTTGTATCCCCGATCTTATACTTTCGGTCATGACCATAGGTGAGAGTACGAATGTCGATAGCTCGGTAGACCGAGAGCTTTGCTTTCTGGCTCAGCAGAGAGACCGCAATACTACCCCGGCTGCTCCGATTCTCCGGCTGATTTCCTTCTCCATCTTTCCCTCACTCGTGAACAATACCCCGAGATACTTAAACCCCCCCATCTGGGACAGAGTCTCGTTCTCTACCTGGACTGTACAAGCCATCGTTTTTCCCGCTAGTAACTATGGCCTCAGATTTGGAGATGCTGAACACCTCTTTTCCTCGTCGAAAAGATTTTGTCAAATGAGTCGAGAGTCCGGCTAATCAATTCTACGTCTGATGTTTAGATTTGGAGTGCAGGGCAAAAGAAATAGGCTCCAGAAAAAGTGTAGATAGGACAAGACAAGGGAGAACTACTACTAGTATACCGTACCACCCTAGTTTGTACCAATGTTTGTTTTGTGTTTGTGTGCATCTTGCAATCAGACATTATTTTTCAAAGCTTGCAGTTTATCTTAATGAACCATGAGCGCTCCGTAATCTCTCTTTTGTTCCCGGTGTGATTAATCTTGTTTTTGCTTTCCTGCCTTTGGTCCTGCAGCAAGCGCTGGCCGCCACGTACCCACGTACTGTACTCCTAAGCACTCGCAGCGGTCAAAGGGACGACCAAGCGGATCAAGGCGGTTCCGTGTGTTGGCAGACTATCCGTCCGGCGCCGTTGTCTAATCCAGTGTCAGTGAGCCGCCCCATTGCTCCGTATTGATTTTCAACCAGATCCCGAAGAAGAAAGATGGAGTTAATATCGCGGAAAGGCTGCCGAGGAGATGTAAGCATGTTGGAGAGAGAGAAAGATATGACCGAGTGGAAATCAATAATGATCAAATTTATCTCTGTTACGGCAAACGGACCTGGTCAAGCACCGGTTAAGGAGCTCCGTTAAAAGACTTGACTACATACTGGAGTTTACGTACACCTGTAAAGAACATAATGTCCTGAGTTTCCAATCATTTCTACAACTCTTGTCTTTTTGTGATGGAGTGATTGGAGCACATACTTGTTGGTCACAAAAGAAACATTCATGAAGTTTGGTTCTTTTATGAATTTATTATAGCTCTAATGAAAATGTCTGGGTCATGCTTTCATGTCCCTTGGCAAGTGTCACTGCAATAAGGCGATTTTGGTAGCCATCCACATGCTTCCGGTTGAATCTTTGACCACTCCCCTTGACAAAAATGTGTTGGTTTTCTGACATGGACTTGTTTCTTCAGCATTGTCCACACATTTCAAGTCAGGACTTTGGGAAGGCCATTCTAACAATGTCCCGGCAAGAAATCTGCGTTCAAAGGACTCCGGCTTATTAGTGATTCCCAGAGCCCCAAAAAAAGTCTGCGGGCTTTAGAGCGTTTTCCGTTCGGGCTCCAGTACTCTGGAATGCCCTCCCGGTAACAGTTCGAGATGCTACCTCAGTAGAAGCATTTAAGTCTCACCTTAAAACTAATTTGTATACTCTAGCCTTTAAATAGACCCCCTTTTTAGACCACTTGATCTGCCGTTTCTTTTCTTTTTCTCCTCTGTCCCACTCTCCCTTGTGGAGGGGGTCCGGTCCGGTGGCCATGGATGAAGTACTGGCTGTCCAGAGTCTGGACCCAGGATGGACCGCTCATCCAGAGTCGGGACCCAGGTTGGACCGCTCGCCTGTGTATCGACTGGGGACATCTGTGCGCTGCTGATCCGCCTCCGCTTGGGATGGTTTCCTGTTGGCTTCACTATAGATGGGACTCTCGCTACTGTGTTGGATCCACTTTAGATTGGACTCTCATGGTTGTGTTGGATCCACTATGGATTGAACTTTCACAGCATCATGTTAGACCCGCTCGACATCCATTGCTTTCGGTCCCCTAGGGGGGGGAGGGTTGCCCACATTTGAGGTCCTCTCCAAGGTTTCTCATAGTCATCATTGTCACTGTCACCAACATCCCACTGGGGTGAGTTTTCCTTGCCCTTATGTGGGCTCTACCGAGGATGCCGTTGTGGTTTGTGCAGCCCTTTGAGACACTGGTGATTTAGGGCTATATAAATAAACACTGATTGATTGATTTTAAAACCTTCATTCAAGCCTGATTTAGCCTTTCCTTTGCCACTTTTGACGTGTAATTGGGGTCATTGTCCTGTTGGAACACCCAACTGCGCCCAAGACCTGATCTCCGGGCTGATGATTTTAGGTTGTTCTGAAGAATTTGGAGGTAATCCTCTGTGGAAAGGCGGAGCCGGCAGTCCAACAGCGAGGCAGGGCCCACAGTAGCCCGCTGCAAGATGGTGGGGAGGAGGCGTGGCCGGCAGTCCGACAGCAAGGCAGGGCACGCCGGAGCCCGGCCCAAGATGGCGGCTAAGAGGCGTGGAAGGCGAGCGAGCGGCGAGGCGGGGCGCGCCGGAAGCGACGCTTCAATCGTGTCGCCCAGCTGGGCACAATGAAATCATCTCGCACTGTATAAAAGGGCGGCAGCCGTGAACGTGGGGGAGAGAGACGGAGAGAAGAGGCCAAGCAAGAGAGACGGAGAGCGCGAGGAAGACGAAATCGCAAGAAGCTAAAAAGCTGGAGCGGAAGAGCGAGCAGCAGACGGAAAGGCTGAAAGGCAACCCGGCAAGAGACACATTCTTTGAAATAAAGAAGTCTATACCTGTTCGCCATTATGTCCTTCCTTGATGGTCCTCGGAACCTGCACGACGACGGCTTGAGTCTGTCACATCCTCCTTTTCCATTGTTCCATTTACGCTTTGAAAAAGCACCAGTTCCATTGGCAGCAAAACAGGCCCAGAGCATAATACTACCACCACCGTACTTGACAGTAGGTGTGGTGTTCCTGGGATTAAAGGCCTCACATTTTCCTCCAAACATACTGCTGGGCATTGTGGCCAAACAGCTCCAATTTTTGTTTCATCTGACCACAGAACTTTCCTCCAGAATGTCTTATCTTAGTCCATGTGATGCCAGATGAAACAAAAATGGAGCTGTTTGGCCCCAAAGTCCTAACTTAAACCCCTTTGAGAACATGTGGACAATGCTGAAGAAACAAGTCCATGTCAGAAAACTAACACATTTAGCTGAACTGCACCAACTTTGTCAAGTGGAATGGTCGCCAATTCGAGCAGAAACTTGTGGATGGTTACCAAAATGCGCCTTATTTGACGTGTGTTTGGGGTCATAGTCGTGTTGGAACACCCAACTGAGCCCAAGACCCAACCTCCGGGCTTATGATTTTAGGTCCTTCTGAAGAATTTGGGGGTAATCCTCCTTTTTAATTGTCCCATATACGCTCTGAAAAGCACCAGTTCCATGGGCAGCAAAACAGGCCCAGAGCATAATACTACCCCCACCATGCTTGACAGTAGGTGTGGTGTTCCTGGGATTAAAAGCCTCACTTTTTCGTCCAAACATATTACTGGGAATTGTGGCCAAACAGCTCCAATTTTTGTTCCATCTGACGATTGAACTTTCTCCTAGTAGGTCTCATCTTTGTCCATGTGATGTCAGATGAAACAAAAATGGAGCTGTTTGGCCCCAAAGCCCTGACTTAAACCCCTTTGAGAACAATGCTGAAGAAACAAGTCCATGTCAGAAAACCAACACATTTAGCTGAACTGCACCAATTTTGTCAGGTGGAGTGGTCGCAAATTCGAGCAGAAACTTGTGGATGGTTACCAAAATGCGACTTATTTGACGTGTGTTTGGGGTCATAGTCGTGTTGGAACACCCAACCGAGCCCAAGACCCAACCTCCGGGCTGAGGATTTTAGGTCCTTCTGAAGAATTTGGGGGTAATCCTCCTTTTTAATTGTCCCATGTACGCTATGAAAAGCACCAGTTCCATTGGCAGCAAAACAGGCCCAGAGCATAATACTACCACCACCATACTTGACAGTAGGTGTGGTGTTCCTGGGATTAAAAGCCTCACTTTTTCGTCCAAACATATTACTGGGAATTGTGGCCAAACAGCTCCAATTTTTGTTCCATCTGACGATTGAACTTTCTCCTAGAAGGTCTCATCTTTGTCCATGTGATGTCAGATGAAACAAAAATGGAGCTGTTTGGCCCCAAAGTCCTTTGAGAACATGTGGACAATGTTGAAGAAACAAGTCCATGTCAGAAAACTAACACATTTAGCTGAACTGCACCAATTTTGTCAAGTGGAGTGGTCGCTGATTCTACCAAAAAGCGCATTATTGCAGTGAAACATGCCAAAGGATAAGTATAGGCTGAACAGTTTGAAGTTGAAGTTTGCAGCGTGCACATACTTTGTTTCCAGAAATAAAATCGACCTCCTTATTTGACCTTGAAAGAGCGTTTGAAACGGTTTCCCGTTATTTCCGGAGTGTCAGCGGGCGGCAGACGAGCAGGCAGGCAGGGAGGTGGCCGCCTTTTTTTTTTTTTTCTCTCTCTTTTGTTTTGCATGGCTTTGTTCATGCCTCACTTTCTTTTCATGCCCTCCCAACGACCTCCCCCCAGGGCCGGAGAGGGAACGAGAAAGATGGATGATGTCACGTCGGACTGTGACACATGTCCGTTAGAATCCTGCCGTCATTTTTGTTTCATCATTGACAAAGATGAGACCTTCTGGAGGGAAGTTCTGCGGTCAGATGAAACAAAAATGGAGCTGTTTGGCCACAATACCCAGCAATATGTTTGGAGGGAGAAAAAGTGAGGCCTTTAATCCCAGGAACACTGCTTTTCTACAAACCCCGTTTCCATATGAGTTGGGAAATTGTGTTAGATGTAAATATAAGCGGAATCATTTTCAACCCATATTCAGTGGAATATGCTACAAAGACAACATATTTGATGTTCAAACTCATAGACTTTATTTTTTTTTTGCAAAAAATTATTAATTAATGGATGCAACAAGAGCCAAAGTAGTTGGGAAAGGGCATGTTCACCACTGTGTTACATCACCTTTTCTTTTAACAACACTCAATAAACGTTTGGGAACTGAGGAAACTAATTGTTGAAGCTTTGAAAGTGGAATTCTTTCCCATTCTTGTTTTATGTCAAGCTTCAGTCGTTCAACAGTCCGGGGTCTCCGTTGTCGTATTTTACGCTTCATAATCCGCCACACATTTTCGATGGGAGACAGGTCTGGACTGCAGGCGGGCCAGGAAAGTACCCGCACTCTTTTTTTACGAAGCCACACTGTTGTAACACGTGCTGAATGTGGCTTGGCATTGTCTTGCTGAAATAAGCAGGGGCGTCCATGAAAAAGACGGCGCTTAGATGGCAGCATATGTCGTTCCAAAACCTGTATGTACCTTTCAGCATTAATGGTGCCTGTAAATCTGGTTTTATGTTTAATCATGTTTTGTTTTGTTTTCTGGACTCTTGTTCCGTTTTTTCACTTCCTGGTTCGTTTTTTTTACAATGACAACTCCTTGATTTTCACCTTGCCCTCCTACTCCCGCACCTGTTCCTAATTATCACAGCCACTACTTAAGTCATTTTCTTTCTGTCCATCAGTCTGGGACCGACACACTGCCAAACCCTTGGACCACATCACGTAAGATTCATGTATTTTTTCACCTAAGTGCTATTTTTTGGTTTATTGAATATCTTTGTTAGCATCTTTTGTTTATTTATAGACAGCCAGGCCATTGTGCTGTTTTTGTTAACGTTTTAGCATAGATTATTATCCGCCATCAAGCGTGCTTTCTGTTTTGCCTTTTGTATTTTAGTAACAAATAAAAATGTACTTACATTCATGCCTGACTTGTCCCACATCATCCTTGCATCGAGGAAGCACAAACATCCACAGTAACGGCCTGACACTTTTGAACTTTGCGTCGATATCAGTCTGGATGGTTCGCTTCCTCTTTGGTCCGGATGACACGATGTCGAATATTTCCAAAAACAATTTGAAATGTGGACTCGTCAGACAACAAAACATTTTTCCACTTTGCATCAGTCCATCTTAGATGATCTCAGGCCCAAGAGAAGCCGGCGGCGTTTCTGGATGTTGTTGATAAATGGCTTTCGCTTTGCATAGTAGAGCTTTAACTTGCACTTACAGATGTAGCCACAAACTGTATTTGGTGAAAGTGGTTTTTTGAAGTGTTCCTGATCCCATGTGGTGATATCCTTTAGAGATTGATGTCAGTTTTTGATACAGTGCCGCTTACGTGGAGTGATTTCTCCAGATTTTCTGAACCTTTTGATGATATTATGGAGCGTAGATGTTGAAATCCCTAAATTTCTTGCAATTGCACTTTGAGAAACGTTGTTCTTAAACTGTTTAACTATTTGCTCACGCAGTTGTGGACAAAGGGATGTACCTCGCCCCATCCTTCCTTGTGAAAGACTGAGCATTTTTTGGGAAGCTGTTTTTATACCCAATCATGGCACCCACCTTTTCCCAATTAGTGTTTGATGAGCATTCCTCCACTTTGTCAGTATTTATTGCCACCTTTCCCAACTTCTTTGTCACATGTTGCTGGCATTAAATTCTAAAGTTAATGATTATTTGTGACAAATAAAATGTTTATGAGGTTGAACATCAAATATGTTGTCTTTGTAGCATATTCAACTGAATATGGGTTGATAATGATTTGCAAATCATTGTATTCCGTTTATTTTTACATCTAACACAATTTCCCAACTCATATGGAAACGGGGTCCGTATTTCGACCGCAAGAGTTTTTAAATGTAGATCTTGGTGCCTAACAAAGTGGCCAGTGTTGCCGTGCAGCGTTGATGCTTCCAACCAGGTCACACTTTCTGGTGTAAACAACACCCGTCTGTTGTTTGTTTTGGCTTTTCTTCAAGGAATATCCATCCTGTTAAAAAATAAGAAATACATTTAAAAAAAAGCATTGTTGCGTCCAGAGCAGCACTCATACTTTTCGGGCGGTGGGTGGGGGGGGGGGGGTACTTGGACGAACCTGGCACCTCATTAAACATCTCCCCACGCCGCTGTAAATATCAGCTGGGAGGGCCGACCTCGGCACTTTCTTCGCCGCTCTCTCGGGGACGCCTCATTTGCATTCGACAAAAATAACGACGGAGGATTACTATCGCGGCGGCGGCGGCGGCCCGGAGATGGAAATGGAAATGTGCGGATCAGGAGGTGACTTCTTGTGCAGCACACTCCTCGGTAATTATTGCAAGTGTGCATGCGAGTAATGACATCTTCTAGCACGTTCTAATCTTATATCCCATTAGAGACACCCTTAAGTCCAAAGGTATTAAACCCATTTGACGAATCTGAGAAATAATGTGGCCATCCCGTGCAGCGACACTTGAAGATATTGCGGTTCAATCCAATCAGGGAGCTGATGACCTCCCAATAATGCTGGATCCCTCCCTGGATAACCCACCCTAATCATAATTGCGGTGTGAATAATCTCTTATCATTTGCATAATAGAAGGCAGGCAAAGATCATCTGTCTTTTCTTTTTTTTTTTACCTTCCATCAAAATGTCTGAATGAGGACAAGGCCCCGCTGAATTCTCACTGACTTTTCTGGGTCATGACGACAGCATCGAACCCGCGTTTCTATTATGGAGTTCGGAACAAAAAAAATAAAATAATGAAATAAAAAATGTCCAGGAAACGCGGCGTAATGTGCAGGTGATCTGAATTACGAAGCGACACAACATTCCGGTGTGTCAATTAACTTCCTGGTGCGACATTAAATTGTGTCTGTGATAGTCGCTCGCTGTCGTGCGGGTTCAATGGACCATCAAGGAAGGACATCTTGCTTGAGCAGGTTTGTTTTTTGTTTATTTTTCAATAAACCCCAGTGTAGGTCGGGACACTTTTCAACTCCTTCCTCCACTGCTCGTTCGCCGTTCGCTTTTCAGCCGCCCTAGTCGTCGTCTGCTCTGTGTTGCTTCTCCACCTCCTTCTTCCCTGTTCTCTCCTCCTTCTCCCCTGAGACGTATAAGATACGTTAATTGTCTCCCGGTGTGCGAGCCACGCACCTGATCTCGCTTGTAACGTCGCTCCCGCCTCTCCGCTCGGTCGTCGTCTCCGCCTCCTTGCCGCCATCTCCAGCGTGCCCTGCCCCGCTGCTCGTTCGCCGGCTCCGCCTCTCCACAGTGTCCCTTCCAAAAATAACGTATAGTACACAACCCAAAACCAGTGAAGTTGGGCGCGTTAAAGGGTAAATAAAAACAAAATGCAATGATTCGCAAATCCTTTTCAACCAATTAAATTTGATGCCTGCAACGTGTTTCAAAAAGGTTGTGCACAAGTGGCAAAAAAGACTGAAAAAGTGGAGGAATGCTCATCAAACACTTATTTTGGAACGTACCACAGGTGAACGGGCTAATTGGTGTGAAGGATATCACAACATGGGCTCAGAAACACTTCAGAAAACCATTGTCAGTAGCAACAGTTAGTCACTACATACGTAAGTGAAAGATACAACACTACTATGCAAAGGGAAAGCCATGTATCAACAACACCCGGAAAGGCCGCTGGGTTCGTTGGGCCCCGAAAACCAGTGAAGTTGGGCGCGTTGAAGGGTAAATAAAAACAAAATGCAAAGATTTGCAAATGTTTTTTCTACATATATTCAATTAAATTTGATGTCTGCAACGTATTTCAAAAAAGCTAGCACAAGTGGCAAAAATGACTGAGAAAGTGAAGAGTATGCTCATCTAACACTTATTTTGGAAAGTCCCACAGGTGAACAGGCTAATTGGGAACAGGTGGGTGCCACGCTTGGGTATAAAAGCAGTATCCTTGAAATGCTCAGTCATTCACAAACAAGGGTCCCCACTTTGTCAACGAATGCCTGAGCAAACTGTTTAAGAACAACATTTCTCAACCCAGCTATTGCAACGAATTAGGGGATTTCACCATCTACGGTCTGTAATATCATGAAAAGGTTCAGAGAAGCTGGAGAAATCACTGCACGTAAGCCATGATGTTACGGACCTTCGATTCCTCAAGCGGTACTGCAACAAAAAGCGACATCAGCGTGTGAAGGATATCACCACATGGGCTCAGGAACACTTCAGAAAACAACTGTCAGTAACAACAGTTAGTCACTACATACGTTAGTAAAAGATACAACCCTACTATGCAAAGGGAAAGCCATGTATCAACAACACCCGGAAAGGCCGCTGGGTTTGTTGGGCCCCTAAAACCAGTGAAGTTGGGCGCTTTGAAGGGTAAATAAAAACAAAATGCAATGATTTGCAAAAAAATGTCAACTTATATTCAATTAAATTTGATGCCTGCAACGTGTTTCAAAAAAGCTAGGACAAGTGGCAAAAATGACTGAGAAAGTGGAGGGTATGCTCATCAAACATTTATTTTGGAAAGTCCCACAGGTGAACGGGCTAATTGGGAAAAGGGGGGGGGGCACGGTTGGGTATAAAAGCGGCGTCCTTGAAATGCTCAGTCGTTCACAAACCAGGACGGGGCGAGGCTCCCCACTTTGTCAACGAATGCCTGAGCAAACTGTTTAAGAACAACATTTCTCAACCAGCTATTGCAACGAATTAGGGGATTTCACCATCTACAATCTGTAATATCAAGAAAAAGTTCAGAGAATCTGGAGAAATCACTGCACGTAGGCCAATATAATACGGACCTTCGATTACTCAAGCGGTACTGCATCAAAAAGCGACATCAGCGTGTAAAGGATATAACCATATGGGCTCAGGGACACTTTAGAAAACCACTGTCAGTAACAACAGTTAGTCAGTACATACCTAAGTGAAAGATACAACACTACTATGCAAAGGGAAAGCCATGTATCAACAACACCCGGAAAGGCCGCTGGGTTCGTTGGGCCCCTAAAACCAGTGAAGTTGGGCGCGTTGAAGGGTAAATAAAAACTAAATGCAATTATTTGCAAAAAAAATTCAACTTATATTCAATTTGATGCCTGCAACGTTTTTCAAAAAAGCTAGGACAAGTGGCAAAAATGACTGAGAAAGTGGAGGGTATGCTCATCAAACATTTATTTTGGAAAGTCCCACAGGTGAACGGGCTAATTGGGAAAAGGGGGGGGGGGCACGGTTGGGTATAAAAGCGGCGTCCTTGAAATGCTCAGTCGTTCACAAACCAGGACGGGGCGAGGCTCCCCACTTTGTCAACGAATGCCTGAGCAAACTGTTTAAGAACAACATTTCTCAACCAGCTATTGCAACGAATTAGGGGATTTCACCATCTACAATCTGTAATATCAAGAAAAAGTTCAGAGAATCTGGAGAAATCACTGCACGTAGGCCAATATAATACGGACCTTCGATTACTCAAGCGGTACTGCATCAAAAAGCGACATCAGCGTGTAAAGGATATAACCATATGGGCTCAGGGACACTTTAGAAAACCACTGTCAGTAACAACAGTTAGTCAGTACATACCTAAGTGAAAGATACAACACTACTATGCAAAGGGAAAGCCATGTATCAACAACACCCGGAAAGGCCGCTGGGTTCGTTGGGCCCCTAAAACCAGTGAAGTTGGGCGCGTTGAAGGGTAAATAAAAACTAAATGCAATTATTTGCAAAAAAAATTCAACTTATATTCAATTTGATGCCTGCAACGTTTTTCAAAAAAGCTAGGACAAGTGGCAAAAATGACTGAGAAAGTGGAGGGTATGCTCATCAAACATTTATTTTGGAAAGTCCCACAGGTGAACGGGCTAATTGGGAAAAGGGGGGGGGGCACGGTTGGGTATAAAAGCGGCGTCCTTGAAATGCTCAGTCGTTCACAAACCAGGACGGGGCGAGGCTCCCCACTTTGTCAACGAATGCCTGAGCAAACTGTTTAAGAACAACATTTCTCAACCAGCTATTGCAACGAATTAGGGGGATTTCACTATCTACAATCTGTAATATCATGAAAAAGTTCAGAGAATCTGGAGAAATCACTGCACGTAGGCCATTATAATACGGACCTTCGATTACTCAAGCGGTACTGCAACAACAAGCGACATCAGCGTGTGAAGGATATCCCCACATGGGCTCAGGAACACTTCAGAAAACCGCTGTCAGTAACAACAGTTAGTCAGTACATACCTAAGTGAAAGATAAAACACTACTATGCAAAGGGAAAGCCATATATCAACAACACCCGGAAAGGCCACCGGCTTCGTTGGGCCCGAGCTCATCAAAGATGGACTGACGCAAAGTGGACAAGTGTTCTGTGGTATGAAAAGTCCACATTTCAAATTGTTTTTTTTTTTGGAAACTCCGGAACAAAGAGGAAGAGAACCATCCGGATAGTTCTAGGCGCAAAGTTGAAAATCCAGCATCTGTGATGGCATGGGGGTGTATTAGAAGGGTGACTTCCACATCTGTGAAGGGCACCATTATTGCTGAAAGGTACGTACGGGTTTTGAGGCAGCATATCGTTATCATGGACGCCCCTGCTTATTTCAGCAAGACGATGTTACAACAACGTGTCTTCATAGTTAAAGAGACCCGGACTGTTGAACCCCCTTAAGCTGTACGTTAAGCAAGAATGGGAAAGAATTCCACTTCAAAAATGTGTCTCCTCCTGTTGCAGCCATTAATTATATTAACATTGAAATGTGTTACCGCCCCTTTTTCTATTTTACTTTAACGGCTCTGCTGCGGAATTGTTGTCGAATCTAGAAGGGAATTTAAGTAAAACCCACACTTTGATTCCAAAAGACTGAAGTCCACTTCATGTAAACGGCAAAAAGCCATCAGTAAGAACACACAGCATTGTGTTGTTGGTTAATTGGCTGAGTACGGAATCCACTCTTCCAAAAGTCAAAATGTTATTCTTCTCTTCCCACAACCAAGGCGACCAATCAAAATGATTTGCTTGGTATTTGCCGTAACCACGACAACCGGGCCGAGACGTTCTTCTTCTGTCTTCTTCTATGCATATTTAATGTCAAACTGTCATGTCTGTTGCTCATGTTTTTGTTTGGCCATGTGCTGTTTGTTTTTTGGACTCTTTTTAGTTCCTGGTTGTCCACTCTTGCTTGTTTTGTTTCCATGACTACTCATTAGTTTTACTTGTCTCACGTTTTGCACTGTCACTAATCAGGTCGGTATTATTTAAGCTTGCAGTCGCCAGGCAGCCGGCCTTTTCAACATTACCTCCTGGACACCCGTGCTATCTGATATCCTTACTACTTATGCCAAAAACTTGAATGGTCTGAACGAGTTGTAATGGTTGGTGTTGGAATTTTTCAAATCGGTCGAGAAATGTTGAAGTAGTAACATTTTGAATTGAGAAATGGTTTTAAGGAATTCCTGGAATTTAGGGCAAACCGTGAATTTTTGCCAATTTGAAAAACAACTTTGCTTGTTGTCCTAATTAAGAGGAAATATTTTTACTGCGGAACGGTTGAAGTGGGTTAAAAAATGTGGAAGGAGTTGTCGCCAGAAAAAAGGGTCAAAAAAAGGGTTTGAACAAACGGGAATTCCTGGACATTTTTGAACTTGGAAAAACAAAAGTTTGAATGTCCAGGATGCGTGGAATATGTTGAAGGTGGAATGGTTTGAATGGGTTGAAAAATGTGGAAATCGCGAAAGTGTGAAAAATGGCCGATTCATTTTGTATATATATATATATATATTTATGTGTGTGTGTGTGTGTGTATGAATATATATATATATATATATATATATATATATATATATATAAAATATAAAAAAATAAAATATGTATATATTTTATACATACATATACATCCATCAATTTTCTACCGCTTGTCCCTTTATATATATATATATATATATATATATATATATATATATATATATATATATATATATATATATATATATATATATATAAAATATAAATGAACATTGAAATATTATTCCCTAAAACAACCTAACTAAAAATATAGTTTTAATAAAGTGATGAATGTTTATTTAATATTCAAACCCGTACATGTACCCCAAACATGGTTGGATTAAAAAATGAAATGCAATTTATCAAATTGATTCAACACATTTTTTATTATTTTCTTCATATATATATATATATATATATATATATATATATATATATATATATATATATATATATATATATATATATATATATATATAATATATATATATATGAATCAATTTGATAAAATGCATTTTATTTTTTAAACCAACCATTTTTGGGGTACATGTACGGGTTTGAATATTAAATAAACATTCATCACTTTATTAAAACTATATTTTTAGTTAGGTTGTGTTAGGGAATAATATTTCAATGTTCATTTATATTTTATTTTACATTTGGCTAATTAATCACAATCAATTACAATTATTAATTAATTTATTTATTAAATAATTAATTATCAATTATTAATTAATCATTCACAACTGTGATCATGTTGCTGAAAATGTAATTATAACGTACCACAATACCTTTTTTTGGTAATTATTATAATTTTTATCCAAATCTGCCTATTTTAATCTTACAGGAATGTCACAATTACATCAAGTAGTATCACTTTTCATGAGGGGGGTCTACATGAAAAAGTCCCCCACCCCCCTCTGCAGCAACATTCTGCAAGATAAACAACGTCTTCAGGTAATAAAATGCAAGCCAACCCACATTCTGTTCAACAATAAAATGTTGGACGCTGTAAAAAAAAAAAAAAAAAAAAAAAATGCCTCCGCTTGGCGTTTTATTGTAAATGGAAAAATGAGCACCACCTGCTACGGTGAAGCCAGCCAAACGAGAAAGTAAGCCAGAAACACACACACACACACACACACACACACACACACACACACACACACACACACACACACACACACACACACACACACACACACACCGCCTGCTCCTTTGAGCGTGTAGGCACACAAACTCCCAAGCACTTGTAGTGTGTGTGTGTGTGTGTGTGTGTGTGTGCGTGTGTGTGTTCTTGTATAACTACCATTCTTGAGACATCAACAAAAGTAAAGTACCATCCATATGAGGCCCGGTGAATGTCTCATTTGCACCCCTGGTGGTGAAATCCATCTAAATTAGGGTGGTCCCAAAAAAAAGGGGATTTTTCAAATCGACTCTGTTGCAAGTCTTGTGTGTTCTGTGTAACTTGTTTGTGTGTGCTATGGCTATTGAGGTTTTTTTTTTTTTGGGTTGGTCTCAGTCTAGACCCCCTCCCTGGGAGTCCAGCCTTAGTAATTAATGAAAACCAATAAGAAAAAAAAAATAATAAAAGCTTACCTTTTTTATATTTGCATAGTATGTATATATTATTAATGTTGTAAATACACATCTTTACATATCTAGAAAGGCTGGTCCTAAAGAGGTTGACTTTTTTCGCAGGCCCCAAGAAGGTAAGAAAAACAAGATTGTGTGTGTGTGTGTGTGTGTGTGTGTGTGTGTGTGTGTGTGTGTGTGTGTGTGTGTGTGTGTGTGTATTACCCTTCTTGAGACACCATCAAGGAAAAGTACCGTCCTAATGAGGACCGGTTAACAAGTTAGGACCGAAATCACGGTCGCATTACGGAAAACATCCATCCATCCATCCATCCATTTTCTACCGCTTATTCCCTTTCAGGGTCGTGGGGGGCGCTGGGGCCTATCTCAGCTACAATCGGGCGGAAGGCGGGCTACACCCAGGACAAGTCGCCACCTCATCACAGGGCCAACACAGATAGACAGACAACATTCACACTCACATTCACATACAAGGGCCAATTTTTAGTGTTGCCAATCAACCTATCCCCAAGAGAATGTCTCATTTGGTGGAGAAATCTATCTAAATTTGGGTGGTCCAAAAAAAAAGGGGGATTTTTCAAATCGACTCTATTGCAAGTCTTGCGTGTTCTTTGTAACTTGTTTGTGTGTACTATGGCTATTGAGATTTGTTTTTCTTTTTTCTTGGTCTTAGTCTGGACCCCCTCCCTGGGAGTCCAGCCTTAGTAAATAATGAAAACCAATAAGAGAAAAAAATAATAATAATAAAAGCTTACCTTTTTTATATTTGTATAATATGTATATTATTTTAGTACTAATTTGCATCCTAAATGCAAAGTTTTTGCACGCAACAGTGAGATATAACAGAAATGCACTTTTGGACATCGGGAAAGCTCACCATGAGCTCACTTATAGTCTGACGGACTTTAACTTTCTTCTACGACGAGACCCCGCTAACCACAAAACAACAACAACGAGGCGGCGCAGCATTAGAGCGGGGCTACATGCTAGGCTAAAGACTAGAGCTACATGACCACCACTACCTAGCCTGCTGCTAGCTAACGTGCGCTCGCTCGACAACAAGCTGGATGAGCTGAGAACCAGGATTACATCCCAGCGTGAACAAAAAGAATGCTGTGCTCTTATTTTCACGGAAACCTGGCTTTTGGACAGCATGCCAGACTCTGCTATCCAGCTAGAAAAAAAAAAGGGATTTTTCAAATAGACTCTGTTGCAAGTCTTGTGTGTTCTTTGTAACTTGTTTATGTGTGCTATGGCTATTGAGTTTTTTTTTTTTTGGGGGGGTCTCAGTCTGGACCCTCACCCCGAGAGTCCAGCCTTAGTAAATAATGAAAACCAATTAAAAAAAAAAAATAACTAAAAGGTTACCTTTTTTATATTAGTATGTATATATTATTAATGTTATAAATACACATCGTTATACATCTTGAAAGGGTGGTTCTAAAGAGGGAGGCATTTTTCGGTGGTCTCTAGAAGGTAAGAAAAACAAGAACGTGTGTGTGTGTGTGTGTGTGTGTGTGTGTGTGTGTGTGTGTCTGTGTGTTCTTGTATAATACCCTTCTTGAGACACCAACCAGGAAAAGTAGCTTCCATATGAGGAGGTGTGAACAAGTTAGGACATAAATCACGGTCCCAATACGGAAAACCATTGCATCTAATAGTGAATGTCTCATTTGCATCTCTGGTGTGTATAAATTTGGGTGGTCCCAAAAAAAAGTGTTTTTTTCAAATCGACTGTGTTGCAAGTCTTGTGTGTTCTTTGTAACTTGTTTGTATGTGCTATGGCTATTGAGGCTGGACTCCCTCCCTGGGAGTCCAGCCTTAGTAAATATTGAAAATCAATTAGAAAAAAAAATAACAATAACTTAAAGCCCACCTTTATTATATATATTATTAATGTTGTAAATACACATCTTTATAAATCTAGAAAGGGTGGTCCTAAAGAGGTTGTCTTTTTTCGCAGGTTTCAAGAAGGTCTGAAATACAGAAATGAGTGTGTGTGTTTGCGTGTGTGTGTGTGTGTTTGTGTGTGTGTGTGTTCTTGTATAATACCCTTCTTGAGACACCAACCAGGAAAAGTAGCTTCCATATGAGGAGGTGTGAACAAGTTAGGACATAAATCACGGTCCCAATACGGAAAACCATTGCATCTAATAGTGAATGTCTCGTTTGCACCCCTGGTGTGTATAAATTTGGGTGGTCCCAAAAAAAAGGGTTTTTTTTTCAAATCGACTGTGTTGCAAGTCTTGTGTGTTCTTTGTAACTTGTTTGCATGTGCTATGGCTATTGCTATGGCTATTGAGGCTGGACTCCCTCCCTGGGAGTCCAGCCTTATTAAATATTGAAAATCAATTAGAAAAAAAATAACAATAACTTAAAGCCCACCTTTATTATATATATTATTAATGTTGTAAATACACATCTTTATAAATCTAGAAAGGGTGGTCCTAAAGAGGTTGTCTTTTTTCGCAGGTTTCAAGAAGGTCTGAAATACAGAAATGAGTGTGTGTGTTTGCGTGTGTGTGTGTGTGTGTGTCTGTGTGTTCTTGTATAATACCCTTCTTGAGACACCAACCAGGAAAAGTAGCTTCCATATGAGGAGGTGTGAACAAGTTAGGACATAAATCACGGTCCCAATACGGAAAACCATTGCATCTAATAGTGAATGTCTCGTTTGCACCCCTGGTGTGTATAAATTTGGGTGGTCCCAAAAAAAAGGGTTTTTTTTTCAAATCGACTGTGTTGCAAGTCTTGTGTGTTCTTTGTAACTTGTTTGCATGTGCTATGGCTATTGCTATGGCTATTGAGGCTGGACTCCCTCCCTGGGAGTCCAGCCTTATTAAATATTGAAAATCAATTAGAAAAAAAATAACAATAACTTAAAGCCCACCTTTATTATATATATTATTAATGTTGTAAATACACATCTTTATAAATCTAGAAAGGGTGGTCCTAAAGAGGTTGTCTTTTTTCGCAGGTTTCAAGAAGGTCTGAAATACAGAAATGAGTGTGTGTGTTTGCGTGTGTGTGTGTGTGTGTCTGTGTGTTCTTGTATAATACCCTTCTTGAGACACCAACCAGGAAAAGTAGCTTCCATATGAGGAGGTGTGAACAAGTTAGGACATAAATCACGGTCCCAATACGGAAAACCATTGCATCTAATAGTGAATGTCTCATTTGCATCTCTGGTGTGTATAAATTTGGGTGGTCCCAAAAAAAAGTGTTTTTTTCAAATCGACTGTGTTGCAAGTCTTGTGTGTTCTTTGTAACTTGTTTGTATGTGCTATGGCTATTGCTATGGCTATTGAGGCAGGCTGGACTCCCTCCCTGGGAGTCCAGACTTAGTAAATATTGAAAATCAATTAGAAAAAAAAATAACAATAACTTAAAGCCCACCTTTATTATATTTGCATAGTATGTATATATTATTAATGTTGTAAATACACATCTTTATAAATCTAGAAAGGGTGGTCCTAAAGAGGTTGTCTTTTTTCGCAGGTTTCAAGAAGGTCTGAAATACAGAAATGAGTGTGTGTGTTTGCGTGTGTGTGTGTGTGTGTGTGTGTGTGTGTGTGTGTGTGTGTGTGTGTGTGTGTGTGTGTGTGTGTGTGTGTGTGTGTGTGTGTGTGTGTGTGTGTTTGTATTACTACCCTTTTGAGACACCAACCAGGAAAAGTAGCTTCCATATGAGGAGGTGTGAAGAAGTTAGGACATAAATCACGGTCCCAATACGGAAAACCATTGCGTCTAATAGAGAATGTCTCAAGTGCACCCCCGGTGGTGAAGTCTATCTAAATTTGAGTGGTCCCGAAAAAAAGGGGATTTTTCAAATCGACTCTGTTGCAAGTCTTGTGTGTTCTTTATAACTTGTTTGTGTGTGCTATGGCTATTGAGGTTTTCTTTTTCTTTTTCTTGGTCTCAGTCTGGACCCCCTCCCTGTGAGTCCAGCCTTAGTAAATAATGAAAACCAATATAAAAAATAAATAAATAAATAAATAAAAGGTTACCTTTTTTATATTTGCATGGTATGTATATATTATTAATGTTGTAAAAACACATCTTTATAAATCTAGAAAGGGTGGTCCTAAAGAGGTTGTCTTTCTTCGCAGGTCTCGAGAAGGTCTGAAATACAGAAATGTGTGTGTGTTTTTGTGCGTGTGTGTGTGTGAGTGATATCCTTCACTGCATCTTGATGGGGTGGTGATTGGAAAAAAAAAAAAAAAAAAAGGAGTTTAATGTAAAAGCAAAAGGTGCCTTGAAGGATAGCGAGAGAGCATCAGTGGTGTTTTAAAAAGCAGCAGCATTATAAAAGAGGCACTTTGGGACCGGCTTGCACGAAGAGTCCGAGGAGGCAAAAGCGCAGTTGTGTTGTGTTGTGTTGTTTTGTGTTGTGTGCGGTCTTCTCGACAAACTTAAAGAGAGTAGGAGTGAGTTTCCCAGCCTCTTGAAAAAACGACACCTTGTTGTCATGCACACAGATGGCCTGATCTCATCCATCTCACATCTAAATGCACGCCCCACCGACTCTGTGATGCCGCCCTGACAGGGGCCCGTTGCTCGCCATCTGCTCGTCAACTTCGCCACACAACCACGCTCGTCCCGCTTGGAAAGTCATGTAGGTAATCACTCCTTCAAAATCGCTGCAGTTCAGCTACCACCACCATGCTTGACCGTAGGTCTGGTGTTCCTGGGATTAAAGGCCTCACCTTTTCTTCTCCGTACATATTGCTGGGTGTTGTGGCCAAGCAGCTCCATTTTTGTTTCATCTGACATCACACTGACAAAGACGAGACCTTGTGGAGGAAAGTTCTGTGGTCGGATGAAATAAAAATTGAGCTGTTTAGCCGAACCGGCCAACGAACCCCCACATATGTTATACCGTTTTTGGGACCGTTTTGTGTCACCATGGAAACGCTATTCACGTAAAAAGGAAAAGAAATGGGCTACCAGAATGGGGACGCAGTTTTATAATGGCGGATATTTCCAGTGGAACGCTTCAAAAATGCAACATTATCTCCTTTTGTAGCTCAGCCATACTTTCACGTAGCACTCTTACGGGACACTTGTTAATTGTTAGCATTTTAATGTTAGCATGCCAATACCTTGCTAATGTTTTGAGCTAATTTTGCTACAGCCCAGAGTCATATAGCTTAGTTTGGAACACTTTTTAACCGTTAGCATGCAAACAATAGCATGATAGCAGGCTTGCTAACTTTTTAATCTATTCTTACACTTGTTTTTCATATTTCCGCAGCCATACACCATTGAGTCGTATAACTTGGTTACATGAAACATGCTGACTGTTATCATGCTATCGTTAGCATACATGCTAAGTGTTAGCATTTTTTTGTAAACCTGCCACCGTTTTAGGTTAGCTCTGTGGCTGTTTTTGTACAGTTCCACTTAAAACCGAAGTATTCGGACACTCAGCAACATCTTCAAAGTACGGCGGCTTCCGAGAGGTCTGGGGCACAGACAGGGGGCCCAGTAAAATGTTCTAGTTATGGGCCTGCTGCAATGCCAGTGCCCATTCACATGCTGCTAAGCTTGAAATGCCAGCAGCCCATATTATTATTGCTCATACTTCAAACTTTATTATTTTTGTTCCGCACGATTGTCTTATGCTTAATACGAAACGAACCGGCCAACGAACCCCCACGTATGTCATACCGTCGGGAAAGGGGCTGTTCGCACCAAATTGGGACCGTTTTGTGTTACCATGGAAACGCTATTCACGAATAAAAGAAAAGAAATGGGCCACCAGAATGGGGACGCCGTTTTATAATGGCAGATATTTCCAGCGGAACGCTCCAAAAAGACAATATTACCTCCGCTTGTAGCTCAGCCATACTTTCACGTATCACTTCTATGTGACACTTGTTCATTTTTAACATTTCAATGCTAGCATGTTACCATTAACTTGCTAATTTTTTTAGCTAATTTTTCAACAGCCCAGAGTCATATAACTTAGTATGTGACACGTTTTAACCGTTAGCATGCAAACGATAGCATGCTAGCAGGCTAACTTAGTCTTGCTAACTTTTTCATCTATTTTTTTACACTTTTTTCTCATATTTCCGCAGCCATACATCATTAAGTCGTATAACTTGGTTACATGAAACATGCTGACTGTTATCATGCTATCGTTAGCATACATGCTAAGTGTTAGCATTTTTTTGTAAACCTGCCACCGTTTTAGGTTAGCTCTGTGGCTGTTTTTGTACAGTTCCACTTAAAACCGAAGTATTCGGACACTCGGCAACATCTTCAAAGTACGGCGGCTTCCGAGAGGTCTGGGGCACAGACAGCAGGCCCATTAAAATGTTCTAGTTATGGGCCTGCTGCAATGCCAGCGCCCATTCACATGCTGCTAAGCTTGAAATGCTAGCAGCCCATATTATTATTGCTCATACTTCAATCGTTATTATTCTTGTTCCGCACGATTGTCTCACGCTTATTACGAGACGAACCGGCCAACGAACCCCCACGTATGTTATACCGTCCGGAAAGGGACTGTTCGCGCCAAATTGGGACCGTTTTGTGTTACCATGGAAACGCTATTCACGAATAAAAGAAAAGAAATGGGCCACCAGAATGGGGACGCAGTTTTATAATGGCAGATATTTCCAGCGGAACGCTCCAAAAAGACAATATTACCTCCTCTTGTAGCCTAGCCATACTTTCACGTATCACTTCTACGGGACACTTGTTAATTGTTAGCATTTTAATGTTAGCATGCCATTACCTTGCTAAAGTTTTGAGCTAATTTTGCTACAGCCCAGAGTCATATAGCTTAGTTTGGAACACTTTTTAACCGTTAGCATGCAAACGATAGCATGCTAGCAGGCTTGCTAATTTTTTAATCTATTCTTACACTTGTTTTCTCATATTTCCGCAGCCATACACCATTGAGTCGTATAACTCGGTTACATGAAACATGCTGACTGTTATCATGCTACCGTTAGCATACATGCTAAGTGTTAGCATTTTTTTGTAAACCTGCCACTGTTTAAGGTTAGCTCTGTGGCTCTTTTTGTACAGTTCCACTTAAAACCGAAGTATTCGGACACTCGGCAACATCTTCAAAGTACGGCGGCTTCCGAGAGGTCTGGGGCACAGACAGCGGGCCCAGTAAAATGTTCTAGTTATGGGCCTGCTGCAATGCCAGCGCCCATTCACATGCTGCTAAGCTTGAAATGCTAGCAGCCCATATTATTATTGCTCATACTTCAAACGTTATTATTCTTGTTCTGCACGATTGTCTTACGCTTAATACGAAACGAACCGGCCAACGAACCCCCACATATGTTATACCGTCGGGAAAGGGGCTGTTCGCACCAAATTGGGACCGTTTTGTGTTACCATGGAAACGCTATTCACGAATAAAAGAAAAGAAATGGGCCACCAGAATGGGGACGCAGTTTTATAATGGCAGATATTTCCAGCGGAACGCTCCAAAAAGACAATATTACCTCCTCTTGTAGCCTAGCCATACTTTCACGTATCACTTCTACGGGACACTTGTTAATTGTTAGCATTTTAATGTTAGCATGCCATTACCTTGCTAAAGTTTTGAGCTAATTTTGCTACAGCCCAGAGTCATATAACTTAGTTTGGAACACTTTTTAACCATTAGCATGCAAACGATAGCATGCTAGCAGGCTTGCTAATTTTTTAATCTATTCTTACACTTGTTTTCTCATATTTCCGCAGCCATACACCATTGAGTCGTATAACTCGGTTACATGAAACATGCTAACTGTTATCATGCTATCGTTAGCATACATGCTAAGTGTTAGCATTTTTTGGTAAACATGCCACCGTTTTAGGTTAGCTCTGTGGCTCTTTTGGTACAGTTCCACTTAAAACCCACGTATTCGGACATTCGGCAACATCTTCAAAGTGCGGCGGTTTCCGACGACCCCCGGCCAGAGGTCTGGGGCACGGACATCTGGCCGCTAGTTTTGTTTGTTTTGCTAAAATCAGTAATTGTTGCTGTTAGTTCATTTGTTAGTTAGTTAGTTTGTTAGCTTGTTAGCCTACTCAGTGGCCTAGTGATTAGAGTGTCGGTAGGTTGTGAGTTCAAATCCCGGCCGAGTCATACTAAAGACTATAAAAATGGGACCCATTACCTCCCTGCTTGGCACTCAGCATTAGGGGTTAGAATTGGGGGTTAAATCACCATAAATGATGCCCGGGCGCTGCTGCCCACTGCTCCTCTCACCTTCCAGGGGGTGATCAAGGGTGATGGGTCAAATGCAGAGAATAATTTCACCACGTCTACTATGTGGTACTTTAAATTTAGTTAACTTAAAAGGGTATGGGCGGGATTTTAACAAAACTTATTAATAAAACACAAGTGGAAAAAGAAGTTACTTTAGTAAACCTTAACGTGTTAGAGTGCAACCGTCCTTTTCTGTATGGGTTTTTTTTCCCAGCCACGAGCCTGCCAGGCATTTTTTTTTTAAATGACACCCCATCAGTTCACATTTTGTGGAGATGAGCGAGCAAGCGAGAGAAACGCCACTTAATTGGACATGATCACTAAATAACAAAATGCCTGCACTAAAAGATTCAGATGCCAGTAAGAACCTTTGCTTCCTCCCCTCTCGTTGGAAGTAAATGATGCATTTTGTCAGCGTCTGGTGGCAGGATGCAATTGGAGCACACACGCATCAGGATGTACGGCGCGGCTTCTGAGTCACACGCTGTCATCAACATTGATTACATGTAATTGGCTCATGCGAGCTACTTTTATGTGACTCACACAAAAGACGACAAGATATTTAATGTTCCAACTGGTATACGTTGTTCATTTTTTTCTGTAAGTGCAAGTTAAAACTCTATTATGCAACGCCACAGCCATTTATCAACAACACCCGGAAACGTTTCGCTGGGTACTAGCTTGTACAAGATGAGGAATTTACCGATTTCACCAAAATATCATCAAAAGGTTCACAGAATCTGGAGAAATCACTGCTGAAAACCAACAATGAATGCCCGTGACCTTGGATCCCTCAAGCGGAACTCCATCAAAAAGCTACGTCGGTTTTGAAAGGATATCACCACATGGGCTCAGGATCACTTCAGCAAGCCACTCTCAGTAACTGTAAGTGCAAGTTAAAACTCTACTATGCAACGCCACAGCCATTTATCGACAACACCCGGTAACACTTCGCTGGGCCCGAGCTTGTACAAGATGAGGAATTTATGGATTTCACCAAAATATCGTCAAAAGGTTTGGAGAATCTGAAGAAATCACTGCCGAAAACCAACATTGAATGGCCGTGACCTTCGATCCCCCAGATGATACTCCATCAAAAAGCCATGTCGGTTTGTAAAGGATATCACCACATGGGCTCAGGAACACTTCAGAAAGCCACTCTCAGTAACTACAGATCGCTACATCTGTAAGTGCAAGTTAAAACTCTACTATGCAACGCCACAGACATTTATCAACAACACCCAGAAACACTTCGCTGGGCCCGAGCTTGTACAAGATGAGGAATTTATGGATTTCACCAAAATATCATTAAAAGGTTCGGAGAATCTGAAGAAATCACTGCCGAAAACCAACATTGAATGGCTGTGACCTTGGATCCCTCAAGCGGAACTCCATCAAAAAGCTACGTCGGTGTTGAAAGGATATCACCACATGGGCTCAGGAGCACTTCAGAAAGCCACTCTTAGTAAGTACAGTTCGCTACATCTGTAGGTGCAAGTTAAAACTATACTATGCAACGCCACAGACATTTATCAACAACACCCAGAAACACTTTGCTGGGCCCGAGCTTGTACAAGATGAGGAATTTATGGATTTCACCAAAATATCATTAAAAGGTTCGGAGAATCTGGAGAAATCACTGCTGAAAACCAACATTGAATGCCTGTGACCTTGGATCCCTCAAGCGGAACTCCATCAAAAAGCTACGTCGGTTTTGAAAGGATATCACCACATGGGCTCAGGAACACTTCAGAAAGCCAATCTCAGTAACTACAGATCGCTACATCTGTAAGTGTAAGTTAAAACTTTACTATGCAACGCCACAGCCATTTATCGACAACACCCAGAAACACTTCGCTGGGCCCGAGCTTGTACAAGATGAGGAATTTATGGATTTCACCAAAATATCGTCAAAAGGTTTGGAGAATCTGAAGAAATCACTGCCGAAAACCAACATTGAATGGCCGTGACCTTCGATCCCCCAGGTGATACTCCATCAAAAAGCCATGTCGGTTTGTAAAGGATATCGCCACATGGGCTGAGGAACACTTCAGAAAGCCACTATCAGTAAGTACAGTTCGCTACATCTGTAAGTGCAAGTTAAAACTCTACTATGCAACGCCACAGCCGTTTATCAACAACACCCGGAAACGTTTCGCTGGGCCCGATCTTGTACAAGATTAAGAATTTACCGGTTTCACCCAAATATCATCAAGAGGTTCACAGAATCTGGAGAAATTACTGCTGAAAACCAACAATGAATGCCCGTGACCTTGGATCCCTCAAGCGGAACTCCATCAAAAAGCTACGTCGGTGTTGAAAGGATATCACCAGGTGGGCTCAGGAACACTTCAGAAAGCCACTCTTAGTAACTACAGATCGCTACATCTGTAGGTGCAAGTCAACACTCTACTATGCAACGCCACAGCCATTTATCAACAACACCCGGAAACGTTTCGCTGGGCCCGAGCTTGTACAAGATGAGGAATTTATGGATTTCACCAAAATATCGTCAAAAGGTTTGGAGAATCTGAAGAAATCACTGCCGTAAACCAACATTGAATGGCCGTGACCTTCGATTCTCCAGGTGATACTCCATCAAAAATCCATGTCGGTTTGTAAAGGATATCACCACATGGGCTCAGGAACACTTCAGAAAGCCACTATCAGTAACTACAGTTCGCTACATCTGTAAGTGCAAGTTAAAACTCTACTATGCGACGCCACAGCCGTTTATCAGCAACATCCAGAAACGTTTCGCTGGGCCCGAGCTTGTACAAGATGAGGAATTTATGGATTTCACCAAAATATCATCAAAAGGTTCGGAGAATATGAAGAAATCACTGCCGAAAACCAACATTGAATGCCCATGACCTTCGATCCCCCAGGTGATACTCCATCAAAAAGCCATGTCGGTTTGTAAAGGATATCGCCACATGGGCAGAGGAACACTTCAGAAAGCCACTATCAGTAAGTACAGTTCGCTACATCTGTAAGTGCAAGTTAAAACTCTACTATGCAACGCCACAGCCGTTTATCAGCAACACCCAGAAACGCTTTGCTGGGCCCGAGCTCATCCAAGATGGACTGATGCGAGGTGGAAAAGTGTTCAAGCACACCTGTGAAGTAAAAACCATTTCAGGGGACTACCTTTTGAAGTTCATCGAGAGAATGCAAAGAGTTAGGAGCAAAGCAGTCGCTATTTTGAAGAAACTGGAATATAAAACATGTTTTCAGGTATTTCACTTTTTTTTTTTTTGTTAAGTGCATATCTCCACATTCATCGTTTTGATGCTTTCAGTGACTACAATGTAAATAGTCATGAAAATAAAGAATATGCATTGACTGAGGTGTGTCCAAACTTTCGTCCTGTACTCTCTCTATATATAAATATATATAGTCTATAATTTGCGAACTATTGACAAGTGATCCACGGAAAATTCGGCTGCCGAAAAAATAACTTTGCTCACCGAAACCGGATGTTGTGATGATGTATCCATTTCCGCAGGTCACATTTGAAAAGATCGGATTCGAATCGGATTCAGGAATACTTCCTGATGTGCCCTGAATCTGAAGCGAAAAGATAAGTGTGACAGTCTCACGCCGTCGTCTTGAGGGTTCCATGGACCACCAAGGAAGGACATGACTTCGTGCAGGTTTGACTTGCTTTATTTTCCAATAGACAAGCTCGTCTGCGGTCGGGTCGTGCTTCCGCTGCGTCTCCCGTCTCCATCTGATGCTCGCTCCGCCGTCTGCTTTTCAGCTGCACGTACTTCCGTCCGCCGCTTGCGCTCCGTCTCCGTCATTGTATGTTTTTTTCTCTTGCTCCGTTCTGTCCTCCTTCTCCCCTTTTATACAGTGAGAGGAAATACGTTAATCGTGTACAGGCGCGCGATCTACACACCTGATCTGTAGAATCAAATTTAAATCTTATTTCAAAAATTTTTGTTTTGGAAAATCTAGTAGAAATAACGATTTGTCTTTGTTAAAAATATAGCTTGGTCCGATTTGTTATATATTCCAACAAAGTGCAGATTGGATTTTAACCTATTTAAAACATTTCATCAAATTTCTAAAATTAATCTTAATCAGGAAAAATGACTTATGATATTCCATAAATTATTTTTTAATTTTTTTTCAAAAAGATTCGAATTAGCCAGTTTTTCTCTTCTTTTTTCCGGTAGAATTTAGAATTTTAAAGAGTCGAAATTGAAGATAAACTATGTTTCAAAATTTAATTTTCATTCTTTTCGCGTTTTCTCCTGTTTTAAACCGTTCAATTAAGTGTTTTTTCAATCATGTATTCTCTACAAAAAAACCTTCCGTTAAAGGGAAAAAAACGGACAGAAATACAATTTATTTAAGTGTGTATCAAACTGGTAGCCCTTCGCATTAATCAGTACCCAAGACTAGCTCTTGGTCTCAAAAAGGTTGGTGACCCCTGCCTTAGAGAGAGTGCATGGACTCTTGGACTTAAAACATAGTTGTGAAAAAAAAACAAAAAAAACAAAGTATTTGAGAAATCCGACTAATTTAATGATTGACTTTTTGCCTGCACTTTGCCTTCCGCCTCTGCAACTTGGGGTCATGGCGCAAGCAACTGCCCGACCGTAATAGTGTCTCCGTACATCGAGAAGTTTGCGCGGATGCTGCTTGCTACAGGGCTTCAGGACGAGAGGTTTTCCCGAGTACAGCTGGGATAAACGAGCACGCTAGCTACCGTGCTAAAACCCTAAGCCGGTGTGTTTCAACCTTTTCTAAGCCGAGGCCCATTTTTTTTCATTGAAAAAATCCCGAGGCACACCACCGGCAGAAGATATAACAAAAATGAAAGTCAGCAGCCGATATTGACGATAAAAAGTAATTCTCGCAATTGTTGAATATGACTTCAAACCATAACCAAGCATGCGTCACTGTAGCTCTTGTCTCAAAGTAGGTGTACTGTCACCACCTGTCACATCACGCCGTGACTTATTTGGAGTTTTTTTGGGTGATTTCGTGTAGTCCTTGTCTTGCGCTCCTAGTTTTGTGTTTTTTTCCTGTTTTGTTGGTATTTTCATGTAGCAGTTTGATGTCTTCCTAGAACTGATTTGTTTTTACAACCAAGACTATTTCAGTTGTGCGCACGCTCTCCTTCTTGTTTGGGACATTGTTGTTTGTCATGTCATGTACAGACGTATTTTGTGGACGCCGTCTGCTCCGCACGCTGTAAGTCTTTGCTGTCGTCCAGCATTCTGTTTTTGTTTACTTTGCAACCTTAAGCTTCAATTAGGGATGCACCGAAATGAAAATTTGTGGCCGAAGCCGAAGCCGAATAAAACTTAAACGCTTGGCCGAAGGCCGAATACCGAATACCGAATAATGAATGCAGTTTTTCACAATTTTTTTTATATTGCATAAATAGCCTACAATAAATATTTAGACATGTTTTTCAAATAAAGTGATGTTTTATTGAATATTGACATTTTTTTAATATTCCAGTAGCCTTTGCTTTTCAAAAAAACAGCACAAAGTTACAACGTGTAAATGGAATAAAACAAACAACATGTTTACTTGACCCACTTCCTGGGAAACTGATCAAGGAGCTCTTTGTATTATTAGGTCCATCAGTGCTAAATATTATAAACGTATCACTTTCCTCGGGCACTGTTCCCCTAGCATTCAAAAAAGCGGTTATTCATCCTCTTCTTAAAAGACCTAACCTCGATCCTGACCTCATGGTAAATTACCGACCGATGTCTCACCTTCCCTTTATTTCAAAAATCCTCAAAAAAATTGTTGCGGAGCAGTTGAATGAACACTTAGCGTCTAACAATCTATGTGAAACCTTTCAATCCGGTTTCAGGGCAAATCACTCCACGGAGACAGCCCTGGCAAAAATGACTAATGATCTATTGCTAACGATGGATTCTGATGCGTCATCTATGTTGCTGCTCCTCGATCTTAGCGCTGCTTTCGATACCGTCGATCATAATATTTTATTAGAACGTATCAAAACACAAATTGGTATGTCAGACTTAGCCCTGTCTTGGTTTAACTCTTATCTTACTGATAGGATGCAGTGCGTTTCCCATAACAATGTGACCTCGGACTACGTTAAGGTAACGTGTGGAGTTCCCCAGGGTTCGGTCCTTGGCCCTGCACTCTTCAGCATCTACATGCTGCCGCTAGGTGACATCATACGCAAATACGGTATTAGCTTTCACTGTTATGCTGATGACACCCAACTCTACATGCCCCTAAAGCTGACCAACACGCCGGCTTGTAGTCAGCTGGAGGCGTGTCTTAATGAAATTAAACAATGGATGTCCGCTAACTTTTTGCAACTCAACGCCAAAAAAACGGAAATGCTGATTATCGGTCCAGCTAGACACCGAACTCTATTTAATAATACAACTCTAACATTTGACAACCAAACAATTAAACAAGGCGACACGGTAAAGAATCTGGGTATTATCTTCGACCCAACTCTCTCCTTTGAGGCACACATTAAAAGCGTTACTAAAACGGCCTTCTTTCATCTCCGCAATATCGCTAAAATTCGCTCCATTCTGTCCACTAAAGACGCTGAGATCATTATCCATGCATTTGTTACGTCTCGTCTCGATTACTGTAACGTATTATTTTCGGGTCTCCCCATGTCTAGCATTAAAAGATTACAGTTGGTACAAAATACGGCTGCTAGACTTTTGACAAGAACAAGAAAGTTTGATCACATTACGCCTGTACTGGCTCACCTGCACTGGCTTCCTGTGCACTTAAGATGTGACTTTAAGGTTTTACTACTCACGTATAAAATACTACACGGTCTAGCTCCATCCTATCTTGCCGATTGTATTGTACCATATGTCCCGGCAAGAAATCTGCGTTCAAAGGACTCCGGCTTATTAGTGATTCCCAAAGCCCAAAAAAAGTCTGCGGGTTATAGAGCGTTTTCCGTTCGGGCTCCAGTACTCTGGAATGCCCTCCCGGTAACAGTTCGAGATGCCACCTCAGTAGAAGCATTTAAGTCTCACCTTAAAACTCATTTGTATACTCTAGCCTTTAAATAGACTCCCTTTTTAGACCAGTTGATCTGCCGTTTCTTTTCTTTTTCTTCTATGTCCCACTCTCCCTTGTGGAGGGGGTCCGGTCCGATCCGGTGGCCATGTACTGCTTGCCTGTGTATCGGCTGGAGACATCTCTGCGCTGCTGATCCGCCTCCGCTTGGGATGGTTTCCTGCTGGCTCCGCTATGAACGGGACTCTCGCTGCTGTGTTGGATCCGCTTTGGACTGGACTCTCGCGACTGTGTTGGATCCATTATGGATTGAACTTTCACAGTATCATGTTAGACCCGCTCGACATCCATTGCTTTCCTCCTCTCCAAGGTTCTCATAGTCATCATTGTCACCGACGTCCCACTGGGTCATTATTGTCACCGATGTCCCACTGGGTGTGAGTTTTCCTTGCCCTTATGTGGGCCTACCGAGGATGTCTTAGTGGTTTGTGCAGCCCTTTGAGACACTAGTGATTTAGGGCTATATAAGTAAACATTGATTGATTGATTGATTGATAACCTCTTACACTTATACAGGTAGCCAACACAACAGGCTAATAATGTAAACAGAGGACCCACTAAATCTCAATAAGTGTGTGCTTGTAACCTCATACACTTATACAGGTACACAACATATCCCAACGTCACCGCGTCACTGCACGTTGGTTGATTGCGTCACCGCGTCAAAAAATTGCGTCACACGCCACTATTCGGCCTTGTTCTTAACTCATTCCACCGAAGGCCGAATGTGGCTTTTATTGCCATATTCGGCCGAATATATTCGGTTACCGATTAATCGGTGCATCCCTAGCTTCAATGCTTTTTCTTAGCGGCCCCTCGCCTTTGGTTTATTTTTGGTTTTAGCGTTAGGTACCTGTGGAGAGACGCAGCCGACGGGCCGACAGCGGGCTTAGAGCAGCAGCGGCCCGGACCAACATAGAGGTCAGGAGGCGGGGCATGCGGCGGCGAGGAGAGGCGTGACGCACGGGGAGCGACACGGCAGCGGCAATCTGAGCCAGGTGCGTACACCTCACACCGGCTCACAATCTCTCCATCTGCTGCTAGACGATAAAAAGGGCGAGGGAGGAATGACCGAGAAGGAAGCACGGAGGAGGAAACCACGGCAAGCCGACCACCAGCGCGACAATCGAGACCGAGAGCGAGATGAGCGACAAGCAGGCAGTAGATTTATTGAAAGAATCAAAGTCAACCCTGTTACGATGCGTCGTGTGTCAAGTGCCCCCGCAGCCCACACCAGGACGGCAGGAAGTCTGTCACAGTACCTTTTTACCTGCACACTGCCTTCCGCATATTGTGATCACGACAAACCATGTTCCCAACATCTACAAAACAAGTATTACACGGTTACTCTGCCGAGCTTTGGACAACACAGACACTAAACAACGACACATTATTTTCGGGT